>NW_025335268.1:92857108-93009352 GCF_004798865.1 Varanus komodoensis
GGATATAAAATGTGTTTACAGAAATAATGAAAAATGACAGAAGAAACATGACTAGATATGCACGAGTACTAGGAAGGTGTTTATGGGTAGTCTTAATGTGCACTTCAAGTGAAACAAAAGAAGCTAAAGAAGCAAAATTCATCTTCTGAGTTCTTCTGTTTTCCATGTTTCATTCCAAGGCAGGATGCATAGTAAATGTGTTGGTTAATGGAGCTGCTAAGTATATGCTACACTGGACTGAAATTTAGTTTGGCAGGAAGTATTTACTTGAGCATTTACTTTTCCTTTGCAAACAGCACTCAACTACCTTCTTCCAGAAATATGGTAGCCCCTGTATAGCATCCTGCTACCACAAGCCTTGAAATCTGGCGCTGGCCAAGGTGCTAAATGAAATATTTTATCCTTCAGCCTTTTCTTCCTCCAGCTCCTGCTTATGCCAGGAAACACAGGCGAGAATAGGACCAAGCAGCCTGCGGCGATGTTCTAAAGAATGCCTAAACTGCAGGGTTAGGATATCTTGGCCATCTGTTTTGTGAGGGGTAGCAGAAGCCCTGCTGGCAGGCTTAAATTTCCCAGGAGTAAATTCCAAGCTAATTTATCCTGTTTGGTACACAAAGCAAGCAACTCCTGGGGAAGAGGATATCTCACATGGGAGTAGTCCTTCTTGTTTTTCTCTTGAAACTCTAGCAAGAATCATCTGGATTATCATCTAACTGCAGCGGCTGAAGAAAAAAAAGTCAGGCATTACTGTTAGCTAGCTAACAAGCACCTGCACCAATAATCATACTCTTCTATTATGGGACTTCTAAATGAAGAAAGTAATTTTTCTTGCTTTGACCAAGAATTCTGTTGTTTCCCAGGGGTGAAAGGCATTATAATAGTTACTGGGACTGAAAAAAGTGCTGAAATTCTTCTCATGATAGCTGGAGGCACAGCCAAACTGAGCACCGAGAAGGCGGGCTGCAGGCTGAAGCTAAGGAAGCATGATACAGGGAGAGAGACAAGGCAGAGGAGGATGGGAAGTGAGGACAGGCAGATAAATCAAGTAGCTTAGCAGCCCTCTGGGAACAGATTAAGTAGCTAAGACTGAATGACAGGCACAGGCTCTGATGCTTGCAAGGGGTTCTCCAACATGGTGCCCACCCATGCCTGATTTGTTTAATTATTTTATCCATTAAAAATACATGTACCTGGATTTGTATATAATGCAAGCAATATTCTAGCATTTATTCCCAGCTTTGACAAAAGCAGCCTAAATAGCCAAGTCTCCATTTGAAGGTATAAATGCCACATGTTCTAACACTGAAAGTGCTATCAGCACTTCAATCCACATTACATTATGGGAGGCAAATTTTTATCCTTCCAATTTTATAATGTCAGACTTTTAGCTGACCAAAGGGCAGAGAAAAATCATTTCCCCTACCTTTGTTAATGTCTATGAAACAGATAAAAACTTTTAAAAGCGCATGCACACATTTAAAAGCTGTTCCAGTACAAAATGTATCTGTGTAATAGTCTTCTTCCTGAAAGAAACAAGTACCAGACATTGCCAAAACTTATTTCAAAAGACATAGTAGTTGCATTGCACCACCAGCAATTAGCTAAGTTAGATACTCTTATTAAAAAGAAATTGTAGTGCCTAAGGTCAATCAATGCGACAGGGAGATGCCAAAACAGTGACCCTCTGATTATGAATTTTGTGGAGGTGCTCACACCAGTTTCTCACATTCCCAAATGTACCCACATCTCCAACTTAGATCACTCAAAAGTCTTGGAATGCATCAAGGTTCAGTTATGGAGAAAGTGGCAGCAAGTTTACTCTAAAGTTGTTCCTGGGCACTACTTTGGTCGTAGTTTAATAGACTACCCAAATAATCTTGAGGCCAGGTGCCTTGGAGATTAACTACCAAAGGGGGGATGGATTATAAAATATACACACAAGTAATGTAGCTCTTTATACATATTTGAAAATGAGCTGTGAAATTTCCAGTGAAATTATGTTTCTTATGGAATTGAGGTTTTCCAAAGTTTTTCTTTCTCCATGTTTTAAACTTATCCACAAATAGAGAAGCCACACAACACTAGTCACAACATCTGCAGCAAAAACCAATATATAAAACCCAATGTAAACGTATTTTTTTCTCACATTAACAAAAGAAATATATTTACACCCCATTGCTTAGATGGTTGCTTCACTGCCCAGATAGATCGCATTCACCATTTAGATAAACTAAAACTACCAGGGAGTAAGAAACATGTTTTTAATCTATTTGTTTCTATGCTATGCTATAATTAAGATTATGCTTTTAATCTAGATCTTATTATTAGCCACCTTGAGTACTACTGTAGGAAGGGGTTAGAAAAGTGGGATACATGTAAAATAAATAATGCTAAACCAAAGGCCTTTGCAAGTGGCTTGTTTTTGTTATGGATAATTGACATAAATTATCCTGGGGAAAAGAAAAGTGCCTGCAAAAACATGCTTTAAAGGGATCATTCAGAAACAGGATTCTGAAAATCAGCATATTTCTACAACCACTTAAAGCTGAGGGTTATTATGCATGAGAATTAAAATAGATCACATATTCTTATGCCCAAAGCAGCATGACAACTATTGTTCCCATAATATATGAACCAGGCCTTTGGCATATGCTGGGAGTTGCTTCATATACACAGCATGCCCCCCACATATTTCTAGAAGCAACCACGTGCTTCTTATATAGGAATACAGCCCAGAATAAACTGTTGCCTCTTGCAGATACATGTCCAGCTTTTGCAACTGCTTGCATGCTGCTGTTCTGCCAGAACTCTCATCCCACTCTGTGTTCTTGAAGGAGAGAACTCTGGCAACAAACACTGGAGACCAGATAATTCTGAGTGTGCAAGGTAATCTATCTTTCTAAGCTGGAACCAAATACCTCCAGAAGGACTGCCATTCAAACTAAAATTATGAGATCATAAACTGAAGGGATTGAGACAACTGCAGTTTAACTAATCAGGAAAGAATTCCTGAAATTTGCTATGGGATAGGAAGCCTGATTCTTACAGAGTCCCAGACTTCTAGGATTCTGTTTGTGTATAGCAGGTAAACCACCCCAAAAGGACCGAATCATCTGAAATGTCACTCGTGTACCACTCGTGTACCACACTCTTAGAGCAGGGTTCTTTAACCTTCTTCTCTCTGTCTCTTCTAAATCATTGTAGCATAGTAAACTAGTAGTTAGTTCCAACATTTAAAAATCTCCCTAGTTGAAGTAGCCCATCAGTGCAGTTGCACAGGGGAAATGATGGAACAGGACACTCCTCCTGACCCTTGATCTATCTTCCTGTCTGTCTCTTTCAGGAGAGGGAAACATGGATTTCCAGTGGTGTGGATAGCCTGATTGCCTCATATACCACTTCCCTTTGATAGCTATTGCTAGGGGGTCAATTTGCATAAGCGGATTTTAACATATGAAACAGAATGTAGGCACTTAAGTACATGCATTAAGGGTGCAATCCTAGGCTTGTTTGGACAGAAAAAAAGTCCTACAACTTAGCATTCCTCAGGCAGCCATGTGAGTGGGGCTATTCTGGGCCTGCAGAATTTTTGTAAGCTTCAAATATACTAAGGAAAGAAATAAATGAATCCAGACCCTGCATCTATATCTCCAAATTCTGAACTTTGGGAAATATTAGCTGGAGAGTTAAATATATAGTGGTCAATTAAGAAAGTAGAGCTTTTTCTTAGCAAAGAGTACACTCTTACCAAGCTGTCCTTTGTTGTAATAAAGGACCAGCACTTCACCTGGGAAATATTCAGATTTTTAGGAAATAATTAAGTAGGGAAAAACAGATTTGTGGACTACTGTGCAAGTTTCATATAGAGATTAACTCAGATAGGTATGTTCTGCACACATCAAATATGCTGTTTCTTATGACAAGATGATAACAGCGTAACAGTTTAAATAATTGCGTCCTAAAGATAAGGTATTGCCAACTATATATAACATAGGTTCCAAGGACTATTTTTCAAACCTGGGCCACAATCTTGCCTCCACCATGCCACCAAAATTCCGCAGTGCAGTGATGCCAGCAGCAAAAAAATTGGTGGCTTGTCACCAAATATCAGCAGCAAACCTACTATGGAACTGTGCAATTGACCAGTTTAGCTGGCTGTCAAGGGCAAATCCTCTCTGTTATGATTCCATGGTTTGTCCCTGAAATTCGATGTCAATCTTTTTGCTGCTACTGAATTTTTGTGGTGCAGGCGCAGGTCCCATGTCAGGGGGATAGGAGCTGCACGGAACTCATGAGCTGTGTGTGGCTCACCTTGGTAAGAAGCAACAAGAAAAGGAAAGCTGGGAATAATTAGAAAAAAAACATGCACAGACTTACCTAAATGCATCCATCAAGTAGCCAGTTGGGGAAGATAGCATCAGAGTTGCATTTTGAAAAAGAGAGAGAGAAAAGGGGAAAATTAATAATTCTACTCATTGTGATGAGATATGCTAAATGTAGAACAAGATTCAATGCAGATTTCCTTAGAGAGTGCTGCTTGACCTGTACCTGTCTAAAGCAGCAAGGTAAATGTTGCAACCCAGGATTACAGTAAGGTTTATGAAGATAAGAACAGCAATACTGGATCAGTCCTGTGATCCGTCCAGCCCAGCGCTTTGTTCACACTCTATCAAAGAAGCTGCCAACTGGATCCCTCAAGCAGGAAAGGTCCAAGACTTCCACCTGCCCGAGCTCCTCAGCAAATGGTCTATGCAGGCAGGCTTTCATATGAACATCAAGTTCTGTGCAGCACTACACTGACATTCAAGTCTAATGGATACATCAAGCATCAAGTGATGCAAAGTTATCACAGCAAGTATGGCCATTCAAATCCAGGATTAGAGGTGTTTCAACTGGTTCTGGATGGAGTTACATTCCCCCTGAAAGACTGCATTCATTATTTGGGGGATCTGCTTGACCCCACTCAAGAATATAAGTTATCAGTTTGGCTGATTTGCAACTGTATCCCTTCCTGGAGAAGAATGTCCTGAAAACAGCAGTGATGTGCTTCTAGACTTCATTTCTGCCATGTTCTCTACATAGGGCTACCCCTGGGCCTACCCTGGAAACTGCAAGTAGTACACAATATGGCCGCCAGGGTGGTCTCTGGGACATCATGAAGGGACCATATAACACCAGTATTAAAGTCTCTCCACCAGCTGCCAATAGAAGGTTTCTGGATTCAGTACAATGTGTTGGTAATTACTTTTAAAGACCTTCACGGCTTGAGTCCAAATATCTTCAGCAGTGCCTTCGCCCATATAGCTGGCCTCACCTACTATGGTCCTCTGGTGATAATCTTCTGAAATTGGCTTCTGCAAAGTTAATGTCAACCACCCAGAGGACTATCTCACTGGTCACCCCTAAACTGTGGAACGGCTTGCCAGGAGAGATGCATCAAGTTATCCCAGAACGTTATCTTTAAAAGGGAGCTAAAAAATGTATGAATTCCGACAGCCCTTCCCAGACTGGTTTTATTTAATATGCTGTTCTTAATCTAAATTTGAATTATTGTTGGTTTTACATTGCTGTAAACTGCCCAGAGCCTATGGGAATGAGATGGTATATTAATATTAATAATAATAAATGGAGAAAGACTTCACTTGAAATCCAGCAGCAAAGCATGATTTTGAATATGCAGGGCTTATTTTCTGACTTCATAGCCCGCCCTGTGTCAAAGGACAGTGATAGTCTGAAATAATAATTTATATAGTATATAAAAGTATAGGTATATCAATTATATAATTTAGTATCACATATACTTAATTCATATTTCTAACCTGTTCTATCCCCCGAATACTTGTGGGAAATTAAACAAGAAAAAAATAATTAGAAGAGCCCTTGGAAGCAAACTAAACCAGATAAATTTTTAAAATATTATTTACTTTTTTTGTGTAAAACAAAAACTACCAAACCATAACATAAAAAGAAGCAAAAAGAAAGGAAAAATACAAAATTTGATCAGTAGTTTAGAAAACAAAAAGAACTAGTTACATTTATGCTGTGTATCCTGCAAGTTGGTATATTAGCCCATATCATCATTATCAACCATAATTTGCATATACCTTGACAGAAGGACCCCAAATATCCATATATTTATCCATTTGTAGACTGCACCACATTCAATAATCAAAAATTATTAATCAAATGCTCAATGTTGCAATGTTAGTGTTTTCATTGTCAAGAGGGCATGAAAAAATCATTTATGCTGACCTTGTGTTAGATTTCAAGAAATGGGTAGCTAATTCAAAGGACTATATGTATCCTTAAATATTAAAGAACTTAAATACCTAGGAAGAAAGAAGCTACAACAACGTTACAACCAAGTGAGCATTTAATATATGAGCTGGTAGGAGATGCAAAAGTCTGTTTTTGTTGACCCATATGCAGCCAAACATTTCCATAGCCATTCCATTCAGTCTTCAGGATAACAAAGGATCATAAAGCCAAAAATAAATAAATAAATCTTCATAAAATGCTGCTGCTGCTGCTTGCTTTAAATCAGCTGGTCAAGACAAATGACTGTTCCTCTTGCAGTTCTGTTATCAAGCAAAATATTCCCCATAGGAACCATGTGGTGGAGGAGAAATTGACTGGCACGTAGCTTGCAGTGTACACAATGAAACAGAGACAAGGGATATCTCACGTACAGCTAGATCAGAAGCAACGGTCAGGCTCGCAGCATGTGGAAGTTTGGATAGCTCAGGTGAGCTAGAAGAGGCTTCTTTGACCTGGAGCCTTCCAGGTGCTTTGATTATCCCTGAACATTGGACATATTGGCTGGGACTGATGAGAACTGTAGTCCAAAGAGCTTTAGCTAATGAGTAATACAATAAATGGAAATGTAAGAAAATAAATAGGTAGTCCCACCATCTGGAGGATGCCAGCTGTGGAATGCCGGTCTAAAGTCTGGCAAAATTCAAAATATACAAGAGTCAGTCTGTTCAAGAGAAAAAATAGAGTGTCTGTGAGGCAAATGATTACGAAATACTCTGGAGAAATCTGGAGATGTGAAGCATTGTTATGGAGGAGCACAAAGCTGAGCCTGGTTTTCTGGGGAATTAAATGCAGGCTTTCCTCCAGAATGATGCCTCTGAACGAGGCCTTTCAGGATATTATTTCTATATCATAATAATACACAAGCCCTCAGTACCCTGGACAAGATTTGGTCTAGCCAGAGGACTATCTTTATGCCCCACCTATCCTTTGAAAAATAAATTAATAACAAGAGGAGAAAAGCAGATTATACACCCGCTGTAAGACTTGTGGTCATGCTACAGTGAAACAGGACGAGCTAGTACATTGATGTTTAGCAGCCTTTCTCAGATGCCAGCAGACAATTAGCCCTAGCTGGCAAAGGCAACCCATGCAACCGTCTTAAAAGGTCAATTAGGCTGTCCAAGGTTGCAGGAGACCTTTGCCCCTCAGCTGCCAGTCTCAACAAGACTTTCATTCTCCGCCCAAGCACCTCAACACTTCCCCTTCTCTTCCTTTCAGGCTTCTCTTTTGGCAGAGGAATTTCTCAAGAGTGTTTGTTGCACATTATTCAGAACGAGCACAAATGTGTGACCTAATCAACACACTGCGCCCTAACAAAGGAGAGCTGCACTCAGCTAACCGGCCCTTGAATGGGGAGCAGCCCTCCCTCCTGGGCATTCCCGAGGGATGCCAGAACATGTTTTAATCTGCACTGGAAACCTGCTTTCTCATACCTCAGCAGCAGGTGCAATTTATTGCTGTGAGTGGCCCAGGGGCGCAAGACGTGACAGCACTGGGACAGAAGGAAAGGTCAGAAGTCACTCAACTAGAGATCTGAGGAGGATTTTGAAAAGGGCTTCTATCTCATAAGGAAGGAAGGTAGGCAAAGGGAGGGAGGGGCTGCATCCACGAATGGGAACCAACATTCTATCCTCTTGTTTAAAAAGGACCACTTGAAAGCTGCAGTATAATCATGAAAGTGGGATATTTTCTTCTTACTGACATTCCAGAAGTGACAGAGATTTTTAAAAGCCTGCAGAATATGGAAGCATTTTTTACCGAGTACAGAAAAAGGGGGAGAAGAAGGGGGAGGGATAAAAGTTTCACATTTCTGCATTTTATTTGTTTTTGCTGTAAAATACGGAACACAAAAGCCCTGTGGGTCTCTGGGCAGCCAAAGGCTGCTGCAAAGGACAGGCAAAGCACAGCAAAAAGGGAAGAACGGCCACAAAGGCAACACTTTTCCATAACAAGGACAAGGCTGCTGTGTTTTAGAAGTATTAGTTCTGGCTTCAGTCACAAGCATAAAGGAATTTGGCAAGCCTCATCCAACTCCTTCATTGCTTCAAAACCACAGACCATTCTGGCACAATTTAGCTGGCCCTGCTCAGAAGAATGCTGCCAGCTAGGATGGAGGTGTTTCATCAGAGCATTTTCTGCTGTCTGACCCTACTGTGTTGGAATGTAGCAATAACAAACGTATTTGATTTTTAACGTTATTTGAAGTTTCTTGGTTGCCTCCCCTCTTTACACTGTATCATAATCTGCCATATGGGCCCAGTATAGGCAATGCTGCAAGCGAAATAGATTTCATTTTTCTCCACTTTCAGAGGTTCAATTTCCTGAGTGCTCCCACACCCCTATTGCAATATTTGATTTCACTTTTAGAAAGAGAGGGAAACAGCTTATAGTTAGCACAAGCTCTCTCTGGCTGGGAATTCTATACTTCGCCACATTCTTCTAGATGTATAAGCTGGAGTTCAATTGCTTTAATTTATACTCAAAGCCAAATGCATCTATGTGGACACAGCATGCTGGCTGGAGAATGCTAGTAGCTGCGGGACTTTCTTTTCTGTCTAAATATGCATAGGATTGCACATTTAGTATTTTATAAAGATGAGGCAAACAATCATGTTGAATTTTATACAGCTGGGTATAATGTCTTCTCTCTTTTTAAGATACGCAAACAACAACATAGGTGAATTGTGTGTGAGAAAAGGGTGAGAAGAGACAAAAAGGCCTCTATAACGATCAGGATGGATACACTTGCCATGCTGGGAAATGCCAGACAGTAAAACCACATTTGATGGGGGCAGGAAATGTTAATGGATAATCCAACTTTGATCTATCCTGCCACTTTGAAAGATAGGTGATATAAATTGTTGTAAATCCTCTGCATTGATATAATAATATACTCACTTTCTGAAGAAAATTTGGAGGCCAAGTTTGAAATCCTTACAGAATAAGGATAGAAAGCTAATTGTTTTTGTTGCACAGCTGGATTATTTTTATAAATATTTGTTGGAAGCCACCCCAAGGCTTGTGCGAATGGGGTGGCATATAAGAATCCCAAATAAACAAATAAACAAACAAACAAATAAAATTGTAATGTATGAGATGCAACAGTGGGGCTTGGACTTGCCACTCCTGTCCACCTTACAGCTTCCCGCAATCTTTCTTTTTTCTCATCTAATTCTTCTTCACATAGATTGTTGATTGTTCTGCACTGAAAGGCTCTGAACTTTACTTGGCTTACGGAAAGTAGGAAAATACACATACCTGGGCACAACAAAATCTGCTGTTTTTGTTTAGGAATGTAATTTATTTGTTCAGTATTGATCATTACTTACTGTCAGAAGCCAACATAGCTATAAATACCAAGACATGCACTGTGTGAGTTGCAAATATATCTTTTTTGTAAAAGGTCAAATTGAATAGATAGCAGACACTGAAGATTGCACCAAACAAGGCCATGAGGGAACAGACTGAATCTACTGTTTGAGTTGTTTTAGCTGCCCAGGTTGTACAAGAAAGTTAGGCTTATTTCTTATTCTTCAATATATTCTTGGACTACAGTTAAATTCATCCTGTTTAATTTAAAAAAAGAGAAGTGTGAAAGGTCAAATATGCCTAGCATTTTCTGACCTGGAAGTCCTTTCTGCTAAGCCAGAGGTGAAGAGAAAAATACCTAGCAAAGACTAGAGCATATCCTTGTTGCTTCTTCAAATTTCCTGACACAATGAAAACCAGTACTAAGTCTTGATGCAAATTAGATTCCAAAAACATTTGAGCCAAAGAGAATATATGACTGAGACACATGATAATGCCTTTGGTGAAAAAGGGCACTTCTAAAACTGTGTCAGGCAAAAACTAAGAGAAGGGATGCTCTTATGCTTAAGATCACCATTGAAATTCTGTTGTCTGAGTGCATAAGCACACAATGCCCAGCTTCCTTCTCTCTCTACCCTACCCTTCCATTCTTTAAAGAAAAAAAATCCTATGCAAGCTCAGACAAATGGTTGCTGGGAGTTGCATGACTCTTTTCTGCCTAGACATGCAGACTGTGCCCTAAAGGTCCTGTCTAAACTTGGGGCTATTCTGCAGTCTCTAAAGGCCGGGATCACTGAAAAGCCAATCTTCATTTACAGTAGGATTAGAAAATACATGTTTAAGGGAGGGGTGGGGAGAGCATACTAGCGTCTAGCTCATTTTCAGTTTCTGTAGCACAAAAGTTACACTTGAAAGAGAGAGTTTAGGTTATCGGACTTGGAACGGATTCAGCAAACAAACCAGAAAAGGAACAAATGAAATGGAAGGGAGGCAAGGCAAGGTATGGGGGAAGAAAAGCTCTGCAGAAAGTCAGGAAATTATATCCCCTTTAGCCAGCAGGTGTTGCTCTGGCAATAGGAACAGACATGAGCAGCAAAAACAGCAATGACTATAAAGCAACCATTGAGCTGCTTAAAAATAATAAAAAAGAAAATAATGTGTCTAGGCAATACAAGGGCCAAATGAAACCCACAGCCAATGCTTCGGAGTACAAATCATCAAGAAACTTTCCTTCCCAAGTAGCACAATGGCCCAACTGTCAAAGAAAATCACAAGATCACACATTCTACATGCAAACATACACGTTTTATGCTTGTCCCTTTTTCTACTTGGAATTGTTTCAATAGCTGCTCAACAATAACCCAACCAAAACACTCCAAGGGTGCCCCCCTCCCATTTCAGTGCTCATTTGCCTAAGGCTTGGCACAGTTCTTTTGTTATAGAGGACAGATGCAAAAACAGGCATTGATAACATGTAAGAACAGCATCAAGACCCTTCCATTCATGGAATGGTTAGGGAGATGGAAGAGGCTCAAGACTTTGGGAAGTGGAAAATACATATAGAGAAAGAATGTGAAGTGTAAATAAGGAAATTAAACCAGTAGTAGTGATGCTATAAAAATTACTAGAATTATATGTGTGAGACAGAATGTTTGTGTGAGAGAAAGTGAGAAAAGAGAGAGAGAAAGAGAGAGAGAAAGAAATATGACTCCATCCAGCTCCCTATGGAAGGCTCTGAACAGGGCCTACAGAACTAACAAAAGTTTTCTGTTACTTGAACTATCTGATGTGTTATTAAGCACATGGCATTATGGTCCTACCGGTGAGGAACACTTAATGTCTTACCACTGCTGAATCACAATAAATGCTATTCAATAGAAGCCTACTAGATTTGAGTGGGCTACCTGCTTTTACAGGCAAATGTCTTTGCCAAAGCATTTGAAATCATTTCTGTTAAAAGTAAGTTATAGCCCAGGTTTTGTTTGATGCTTTATATTAATTACACCTATGTACCTCAGTGGTTTCAGTCATTTAATGCTATATTAAATTCATATGGAGAGCCAGTGTGGTGTAGTGGTTAAGAGCATGGGACTGGGACTCAGACGATCTGGGTTCTAGTCCCCGCTCAGCCATGGAGCCAACTGGGTGACTTTGGGCCAGTCACAGACTCTCAGCCCAACCTACCTCCCACAGTTGTTGTTGTGGGGATAAGAATGAGAGTAGCAGGAGGAGAATCATGTAAGCTGCTTTCAGTCCTTTAAAAGAGAAAAAAGTGGGATATAAATAAAACAAATAAATACTTAATCTGAATAATTCACATCATATACTGATTTGATGAAAACAGCTACTCCGTAACAGCACACAAGAATATGACCAAAGAGGCAGGCTAGCTGAGTGATAATGAGTGACCTACTATCACTGCAGCCTCCACTCATGTAGATCTTTGTTCTCTTGGTCTGTGAGTGCCAGAGCATGAGGGGTGGTGAGTGACTTTGGAAGCAGCATAACTTTCCCTCAGAACAGGCAAGCTGTTGAAAAGGGGAGGGGAGAAAGGAGATGGAAACAAAGACCTGTTTTCTTCAGCTTCTTTACCTCAATGACAGAACAAGACTCTAAGGAAGTGTCTTCTCTGTGATCAAATCAGTTTTTTTGTTTTATCTCAGCCACAAAATGGCGCTTTCCCTTTTTCTAAAAGGTGCTTGCAAGATGAATATATATTCAGTGAGTGTTGCAAAGAAATTGTTGTATTTAAAAAAAAACAGTACTAGTGCACTCCACTATTAATTAGAGAATAGTCTCTCCTGGTGAATGGCATCGTAATGAAAGCTCTCCATGTCTAAGAGAATGGCTCAGAGAATGCTGCTGCCACTGCCACTATACTGTTTTGGTAAAGCAGGCTGGAGCATGGGGGTGTCTGCTTGGAAAACCTGCTGTCATGAATCCCTTCAACCAGCACCACTCTCAAACCGTTTCTGTGCTTCATAATCTTTATAGTTTCACATAAGTCTCTACGCATACAGAAAACAGTATGTTAAACCCTATCTGCTGCTCGTTTCCCAAAGCTCTCCTTAAAAACCTGTCTGTCCTGATCCTGGAGGAGGCATGCTGTGGAAGTGGGCATGCCTCTGTTCCACTGTTGTGCCCCTAGTGGGGCTTCTCACTGGTGTTGGCACCGAGTCACCAGGTCTACTACTGAAAGGAAGCATTGGTCTCCATTGGAGAGCTCTCCCATGCCATTGTTCGCCCCCCAAGGACCGTAACTCCCCATTATTCCCATGGTAGGTATGATCTGTGTCTCATTCTGCCCTTGGGCTAATCTCTTTTACTGCCTTTCCTGGTTGAGTCCTAGGACCTTAAGCCGCAGCCTGTCCCTATACAGTCTCACAAGCAATTTCAGCCTCTGAATCTAAATAATTAAAAATAACATGGTTAGCCTCCCATGAGTGCACCAGAGGTTTGACAGCATGTGTTCACATGAAATCTACCACTAAAGCTTGATGTGAAACACTCAAAACCTTCAGAAAGACTAACAGGACATAAATAACAAGTAATAGAGATTAAGATAAAGTTATTCGTGCCTTGAAAGCAGTAAGACAAGTTACTTGTGAATGTGGACCTGCATTTGGCCAATTTTTGTCACAAATTTTCAGAAAGGGAATTGACATGAGCAAGAGGGTCGGGAGGGAAATAATGATTCTGATGAAGATACAAAATGAAGAACTGGGAAAGACAAGACCACTGATTTCAAGCATCTAACAGTCTGCTGTATGGGGAGAACAATTGGACTTCTGCTTCTAAGGGAATGAGAGACAAAGGATAATGTTTGTAGCCCTATAAATTTCAATTGAAGAGCAAAACAGCTGAGAAATGAAACAAGTAAGTTAGGGAAGTTCTGAAATCTTAACTACTTCTGCATTAAGATGATGTTAATGCACACATGAAACTGGCAGGTGCATGTGGAGCTGTCCAAGGATACTTCTATAAGTAAGGAAGCTAAGCAAGGACTCTACTCCTCAGCCATGGAAAGAGATACCGCGATACTGTAGAGGGCCAAACTTAGCCAGGAAGTCCAAAGCAAACACTCCCCCTGGGTTACAGTTACTTTCAGGGTTACAGCTGATCCATAATATGGCTCATGAGGCAAGATCCCGCAGCCTTGCAATGCTTTCCTGGGATCAAATTTAGGCAGAAGTAGTAAACGTACTTTGACTATTGTTTCTCAGAAATACTGTACCACCACTGATTTAAGTCTCTTTGATTTGTGAGCAGAAGAAGGGGAACTAATTTTGCAACTCCCCCCACCTTTTGTAGCTACCTACCCGATTTCCAAAGTTCATCACTTTCTGTAGCAAATCTTGATTGAGGGGAAAAGGGAGGGATAATCCGTAAAAATTGCCTATCCCACTTTCTGGTCAATGAAATATATGTTGAATCAAACTGTCTTCAATCAATAATGGAGATACAACAGGACACAAACTATTAAATTTAAAAATTTTATATCCAGTGTCTAGAACATGAATCATAGAATGATAGAAAAATAGAGTCAGAAGGGGCCACAGGCCCATCGGCTCCAAACTCTGCTACTGCAGGACACCAAGTTACACTATCCCACTCAGATGTCTGTCCAGTTGCATCTTGAATGGAAGAGCCCACAATCTCTCTAGGAAATAGGTTCTATTGTCTCTGAGAGTCAGGAAATTTTTCTTGGCATCTAGTCAGAAATGTGGTTTCCTGTAATTTAACATTCATTATTCCATGTCCTGCACTCTGGAATGATCAAGAAGAGATCCTGTCCTTTCTCTTTGTGATAGCCTTTCAGGTCCTTGTTGAGTGTTATCATATCCTCCCTCAGTTTTCTCAAGGGTGAACATGCCCAGTTCTCTCAATTTTTCCTTATATGGCTTTGTTTCTAGTCCTGGTTCATCCTTGTTGCCCTCCTCTGAACCCTTTTCTGCTTTTCTCTTTTAAAAATTTTGGTGCTCAGAACGGGACACAGAATTCTAGGTGATATCTGACTAGTGCAGAGTATAGGGCAACTAGTACTTCATGTGAATTGCAAATGATACTTCTATTTATGTAGACAAAAATAGCATTTGTCCTTTTTGTAGCTACGTCATCTTGTTTGCTCATATATAGCTTTTGATCTACAACAACCCCAAGATTCTTCTTATTTGCAGTACTGCTGAGCCAAGTATTCCCCATCTTGTAGCAATGCATTTGATTTCTTTTTCCTAGGTGGAGGACTTGGCATCTGCCTGTATTGAATTTCATTCTATAATTCTCAGCCCGGCCTAACGTATGAAGTTCATCCGGGATCTTTTCTCTGTCTTCCAGAATATTGGCTATTCCAGCAGTTTTGTGTCATCTGCAAATATAATTATCTTGCCCTGTACTTCCTTATCTAATGTTGAAGAGCCCTGGAACCAGTACAGAACCCTGCAGCACCCCACTTACCTCTCCCCAGTTTGAGAAGGTGCCATTGATGAGCACTCTTTGAGTCTAAAATGGGTGTAATCAGCTTTCAAGAATAAGAAAGATGCATTTATGATCTCAAGTATTAAGTATTTAGATGGTCTTGTTAAAGCACATTACAATCCCGTAATATGCAAACAGAAAGACAAAGGTAACAGAGGTGTAATATCGAGTAATATAAAATGTGTGAAAGTATGGCATCACATTGTAGATGTTCGTTTCCCAGATCTACTTATTTCTTTCTACCCATGGAAGTAGTGAAATTTGCAGTGCATTGTTGCCATATCGCCTGCTGAATACAGGCAATTCCTGGGTTGCAAACAAGTTCCAGTCTGGAGATAAGTGTCTTTAAATCAAATTTGTAAGTCAGACCCTCCACCTTTGTGGGGGTTGGGGTGCAGGACCCCTGTGAAAGTGGGAAAACTTAGACTCACCAGTGCCTCCTCTTTGCATCAAAGAAATGCCAGAGAGATTTCCCTCTCCGGATGGGTGGGACAGGAAGGCATACTTTGGAGGCCTCCCTCTATCCCCTTTCATTTCCTCTATCTGTATAGTAATGATTATTTTCTGCAGTTTATTTTAAAAAAATAATAGGCTTTACGGTAGTTCGTTCATATGGGTTGATTGTTAACTCAGATGCATGTAACGTGGAGACTTCCTATTTTATGGGGTTGCCCCACCCACTATAGGAACTATGTTCTGTGTCTATATCCCCTGGATGGCCGTGTGAAGGAGTTGGATGTTCCTTAGGAGAGGCAAGGGAAAGAATCTGCAATACTGGTGAAGGGCCCATTAGTCCTTCCACACATTTATTGAACATGCATAGGGACCCATGAGACCAATGAGGGCTTCTATCAATGAACAATGGGAAAATATGTTTACAACTACAGTGGTATCATGAGAATGGAGGAGCAGCTTTTGGTGTATAACAGGGGTGGGCAACGTGTGGCCTGTAGCACCCAACATCCTTCATCACTGGCTCTGCTTGTTAGGGTTGATGGAAGTTGTAGGCCCAAACATCTGGAGGGCCACATGCTGCCCAGTTGTGATCTAGAAACACTGCCAAATTATCTCAGTAACAAAAGGTTAATGTCCCAAGAATAGTCGGAGCTGAACTTCTGCCCACACACTTAGAACTTGAAGTATATAAAACAGGGAAAACACATCCTAAAGGTAAGTGGAAGCTTTCAAATAAATAGGAAAAATGCATGCTGACTTTCATTTTTAAGAATTGGTGCATTTCATACACCAAGATACACCTAATGTGAGCTAGACTTACTCCTGTTTGTTAGCTCCTCTGCTCTGACTTCTGTACCATGAGCATAACATATCCATCTCTCTTGCTTTTGAACAACTGCAGACATGTAACAGGCTTATGTTGAATTCCTTGTCACTTTACTGGAGGGCATGGAAGTACAAAAAGCTAACGAAGATCCTGTCATTGTGGGAATATATGTATTTATTTATTTTCAAAATTCCTAAGAGATAATGGAGGACAAGAAAACACCATTTCTATTATTACTTGCTCTGAGAAATAAGATGAGATGATGCTCTTCAATTTTCTTTCAAAAGCAGCTGAGTTCAATTAACTCTTTTAATGAGGATTAGGAGGTAAAGCAGAAAGCAAATGGTCTCCTAGCTAAGGGGAACAAATGCATTCCATTTCCAACTTTCCCCTTCCCCCTGGGCTGGGAGGCTCATGCATATTTGACATGTTTTCCACTCAGACAGTAATTTCAGGAGCAGCTTATCTCATTCTAGTTTATTTGGTTTTAAGAAATACAAGCATCTGATATTCTTTCCTAAAAGCTCTAATTTTAGTATACTTTCTTTTATCTGTGACAAGGAATTTCATCCCCAAACAGACACATTTAAAAATCCAAGGACATTGTTTACATTAATGATAAAAGCCATGTGGCAACTGGAAGTGTGCTTAAACTCCCCCCCCCCACCCCACACACACACCTTGCGGACACACATACAACCCTTCAAGAAAATAATCCCATATTGAACTAAGAAGGAAATGTGTGTGCTTTGTCTCCCCTTTAGCATGGATTTATTTTTTTATTAATTAGATTTATATGTAAGTAGATCATGTCAAGCCTCTGGACTTGGCCTACACTTACTTCCTGTATATGTGATTTAAGAACTTAAGAACGGCCTTGATGGATTAGACCAATGCCCATCTATTCAGGAATGCTATCTACAATACTGGCTAATCAGTTCCTTCTCAGTCATTTTAAATCAGGGCATGGAGTCAACATTTGTCTTCTTTTTGTTTCTCAGCACCTTGTATTCAAAATGACATTGTCTTCAAATACGAAGGTTCCACTTAACTACTGTGGACAAGAGCCAAGGTTAGATCCACCCTCCATTAATTTCTGCTTTCTCTGTGTGAGATCTGTGCTCTGATTTATACAAGATTATTTGTGCAAGATGAATGGTCCTTTCTGATGTAGGAGGTAGGACAAAGGACTGTGTTATAAAGTTCAAACTAAGGGAAATGGGGCTGGTGGATTTAGACTTCTAGCAGCCAGTTACACAGAGAAGTTAAAATAGCGCAATGAAGGGCTAAAAGCTGTTTATAACACAGTAAGGAAAGCAGGATTCTAGCACCAGATACATGGAGAAATCTAATGCAATATTGTAACAAAGAGCCACAAGCTATGTAGTACAATCCTTGTGCATTTCTGCTCAGAAGTTCACCCAACTGAATATATAATAGGAGTTACTCCCAGGTAATCAAAGAGAGGGCTGCAGCCTTAGTCATTACATCAATGAGATTAATCAATGGAAGCTTTCTGTTGCACATTACAATTTGCCCCTCAGTTAACTGTTGAGACTGACAACAAACAAAGACTCTCTGATTCAGCTGGGACCCTTGTGCTTTGAGAAAGGAGACTTTAAGCTTTCTCCTCACAAATAAAACAAGTGACAGCTCATTCTGACCATTTCCCTTAAAATTACTATCATACTTTTGTAGGGATAAGAACGACAGGCATCTAAAGCTGAAAGTATTGACAACACAGCTTTTAATCTGGAATTTGCACAGTACCGATGAGGCTTGAACTTGCTTATTTCAAAGCCATTTTTTATCCAATCTAAACCTATTCTTAAATCTTTAAAAAAGCAAATATGCCCTGTTCCAGAAACGGATGATTGAGAATTGTTTGTTAAAAAAATAGCATACTTACTTTTATGAGGAATTGTATCCATCTCTTACAATTATCCAAAAGGCACAATCATTTAATAATAGATAGAAAAGCTAAAAACTGGACAGCTAATTAAATAGATGCCAATAGCTTATGATGTTGCCTTCTCTAGTGAAAGACAAACCAGAGGCTTCTGTTCCCAAATAATAATAAACAAGCCAAGGACAGTTGTTCATTGTTTGTTTAACTGCCTCTTCTTGCAAGATAAGCTACTCAGGCCTATATACAACATGCTGCTCAAGCACAGCCAGCATCCTGAGGAACCCTGGCTTACCTGGGCCTTTGTGTGGATAGGACAGCCCTCATGCAACATGGTTAAATTGTTGTATTTCAAACTTTTGGTGATTATGCTGGTGATTAAGGAGCCGGGAGATGCATTGCTACTAATTTCACTCATTATTTCCTACAAGAACATGTGTTGAAAGAGATATTGAAAAATCTGCATTGCAGTGTTGGGAGGTAATTTCACAACAGACCAATAACAACCAACATACAATATGGTGTCAGTCTTAAATTCTCAGCTACTCCACCATGAAATTCTAGAGGAAAGCTGAAAATGTTTCTTTCAATTTAGAGAAAATATATGTATTTATGATTAACTTTGAGTATCCAGAAATGTATATATTAAGATCAGTGACAACAGAATTAACACCCAGTAAGATGATTAAGTAGCATATAAACATTGAATAACCACAATAAAACTCTTTGGACAGCAGCAATTGCCTGTTTCTTGCCTTTTTCAATAAGGAATCTAACTGCTATGAGGTACTTCAACTCGGAGTACTAAAAAGATGATAGAATTATCAATACATGAAGGCAAAGCAAAAGATGTTTTTATCTGACTTGTACTCTGTCTTTCTGCCAAGAAAATGACACTGAAAGCAACTTACAATCATAAGAGTTTTTTAAAAAATAAAATAAAACCTTGGTTAAAACAACAAATAAACAATTACCCTGAAAACAATGAAAACATAATCATATTTCAATAAAAACAGGATTCATCCCAAAAGTCCAGCATAAATATCAAGGCATGTTCAAATTTAAAAATGTTTCTATGTATTTCTTCTCAGGTGTGTCTACCTTCTATTACTAATGCTAATACTGCATAATCATAGAGGAACAAAATTAATGCTATATTCCATGCAAAGGAATCACACCCAATTCTCAACACTAAGCATTGCAAGTGCTTTAAAAATATAGTTGGTGAGAATCCCCTTAGCTATAAGTAGAGTTTATACCTGTAATTAAAATGAGATGGTGAAGCAGTCTATCAGGATGAAAGCTGCATGGCAAACCCCAGTAGAATTGATTCTACACAGAGCTAAGAAAGATCAACAGATAGGGCACTTGAAAGACTATTCCAGCAATAACTGAAAAGTTCAGATGTCTTCCACCTGTGGTCTTGGGGCTGAACCATCCAGTGTTTAAAGCCATTTAACATAAAAGTACATTCTCTCTGCAGGTTGCATCTCATTATTTCTGCAGCAGGAATAATTTCCCTTTGCAATGTCTGATCTAATTACATAACGGTGAACATTCAGAAGATACATACCATGGGTGATTTCATCTCTAGTGACTTTGGAAACACACTCTATTCAAGTGCCCAGGAAATGACAAGATAAACTTTGCATGTAATTGTACTATTTTAGCATTTTTGAAAACTAGTTTTACCCTGCTATTTACATCTTCCATGTAAATATGTACTTGCAAACAAATAGCATTCCACACACATAGTAAGGTGGCTTAGTTATGTAAGAGGACAGTGGTGCATGTTTCTTTTGAATAAACTAAAGTCCTACACATATGGAAATCATCCTGGTCTGAGTATCTAAGACAGATGTTTTTGCAAGTCCTACCTGGAGATGCTAGGGATTGTGCCTGTGACCTTCTCCATCTTAGACATACACATATTCCTCTGAGAAACCAAAGAATATGGTATAATTTTATCACCAATACTGTAGTCTTGCAGCAATTCTTCAAGGTCTGCTACTTAAACTGAAGGATTGAATACGGAATAGTGCATATGCACCAATACCACTAAATGATTGCTCCTCCCAAGGTCACTACAAATACGATAGAATATTCATACACAGCTAGTGGAATGTGAAGTGAACGTCAGGAAAATGTATTGTCCTCAGCTATTGGCTAAGCTATTGTGAGCAACATTAATAAAGAGTTAGGATAACTTTAGCAGCAGGATTCTGAAACACTGAATAAAACCTGCACATCTGGATGACAGAGCCTTTGTATTCCATCATTCGTGCAGTGACAGAAGCATCATGAGATGAGGAGACAAAATAGAAATTAATTATTATCACCTGGATTCAAATGATCCTGCTGAAGCTACACAATTGGCTAGCCAAAAATGAAATATACACAATCAGATAGCCTCTTTCAGCTGTTATCTTGTGAGAAAAGGAATGTGGGTACAGAATCTTATAATCACTGAAGTGCTCTGACCAGCAATGATAGACTGCACTGTAGGGATGGAATAACCAGCAGTGCTCAAACTTGCTACAATTCTCCAAACTCTACTTAAAACTCAGTTCATCCCACTCTTGTTTGCAATTTGCTTTTTCTTTTTGTTCCAGAAGAAAAAGTAAACATTTAAATGAGTATTTTTTAAAAATGTGCACTTCTCCCCACCCTGCCTTGGTTAAACCTGAAAAATGCATATTTTAATGCACATTTTAAACTGCATACTTCCTGTGCCCCACCATGCATTTTCCAGTGCAAACACTCAGCAATATGTGATTGCTGAGGAAATTGCAAGATGAGAGGGAACAATTTTTATCTCCCTTGCCACTCACCACCTGATCTTTAATACATCAACAGAAAGGACACAACTCATGGCAGCACTGTAACAGAGCCCAAGACTCAAACAAAACAATGTTCAGTTCTTTTAGAGTGATGCATTCAAGAAAAATGAAGATAATCCAGGCAAGCTGCATATTAGTACTGAGCCAAAGCAACAACAACTGGAAGGGAAGCAGAAGATTTCTGTGCACCGAAATGACCATTCAAAACTGGTCAGTAACTTTTGAGGGCATTTGTCATTCCACAAATTCTGTTATTTCCCCACTTACCTCTTAACATGTTTCCGGGTCTTGTGAGAGCAGCTTAATTGGGCTGAGGGGACAGCATAGTGCGATGCTAGAATGCCTGCTTTGCATACTGAAGGTCCCTGGTTCAATCGCTGTCATCTCCAGGAAGGACCGGGAAAAAAAATCCGGTCTGAAAACCTGGATGGCTATTGAAAGTCACAGTTGATAGCATGGAACCAAATGGACCAATGGTCTGCCTCAATATAAGGCAGTTTCCTGTGTCCCTCAGTAGTCTTCCTGCTGAAGTATCATTGTATGCCACGCAAAGGACAAAAAAATAAACATCAGCATAGTTCTCATTTATCAACATAGTTCTTTAGATTTCTACAGGGCTGCACTGTTAGTTCACAGGTAACTCAAAGTATAACTACAGAAGGTTTGGTTAGTTTGATCCAGAAAATAAAGGTTTTATTGGGCATGGTTTGGCGTGGATATAAAAAAACAAATACGTTAGCAGTCAATTGAACCTTTCTCCCAAAATGTTGTCTCCCAAGGTTTCCAAAGAAAAATAGATCAGGAAAATTATGGATACAAGGGTTTTCAAGGTAATGCCTCAGTGCATCAGCTCTATATAGAGCTAAAATCGTGTTGGGGAAACAGTTTAGAGACAAAAGCTTCATCTCCTTAAAGAGCTTCTCAGATTTGTCCAAAACCTGACAGACATACCCTGGTGGCATGTCAAGTTTCAGGTCATTGGTTCTGAGGCTGAAGCCAGTTAATTATTTAATGGGGAAGTGCTGTTCAACAAGAAAACTGCAACCACTGTGGATTTTTCTAATTTTAAATGCACCTGTACTCTATTTGGCTTGCTGACAAGCTGTTCCTTTAGTTTAGGACGATTTTTAGTGATAAAACTCCAAATTAATCTTTGTACCCAAGGGCAAATCCATGCCACCTTATATAAGAAATCAAGTACTTCCAAACTAGCTTTAGGTTCACATGCATTCCCAAACAAAACATGCATAAAAACAGATCAAAAGAGCTATTTCCAGCTATTGTAGAAGCAGAACATTTTGTAAAAGTGTAACAAGATGGAAAGCAAGTAGGATGTCACCTTATGGATTCTTATTTAATTTATATACCACTCAATAGCCAAAGCTCTATGGGTGGTTCACAACTGTTCTTAGCCATTTATTGAGCTATGCACAGTGGGAAGGAGAAATGAGGAAGAACTTCAGATAAGATGGCTCATGAATCCTCTTTTCTTTCTTGGTCACATTTTAATTTTGCCAGGGATCAGTTCAAACTGCAAATATTGTGTACTCTGAAAATAAAACAAGCCTTATGTTTGTATAAAACAGCTGTGTCATCCACTGTAGTACTGAAATCCATCCACTGTTTCAAACACCTTAGAAAATTACAGTGAAAACTATCAATTGAACCCTGCAAATTAATTATGGCTAGGATGTATCAGTCAGCAATGAAGTTATTTGCTTTTCTTAAAAGATTATCAAAAATTATTTTCTATACAAGAATATTGCTGCAACATATTATCCTCTGATCAAAGATTTGCCATTTCAGCTTTGGAAGTTACACATCATCTTTTACCCATAAAACTATTTCCCCCCCCCCTAAGAATCCCAGAGCCTTTGCTTATTTTCTCATCATTAACAGGCCTACAGAGACTACCTTATCTTCACTCCCTTTTGACCAGCAGAGACCATGCAATGGTTGTTATCTCTTTTATGTCAACATCACATGGTTGAAGCCAATATATCATTGGTTTCTATGACATTAGTAATCTCTGAAGAGTTCTCTTAATATGTGAGCTTGGAACAAAAGTTACGACAGGCTACAAAACCAACCTACCAAATGCCTAAAACCGAGTGATTAAAATTGATGGATGCCCTTTGAAAAACTGAGTTTAGATATTTAAAAGCTGTATATTTTCCTCCCTCCATCTAAACTATGACAAATAAAAATGTGCCTTTATTGCAACATATAGAATTGATAGTAAAGCTTCTAGAAAGCAAACTACATGACAAACACATTTTTGGGTACATCTGGGCTATGTCATGATAATACACATAATAGTCTCTTACAAAAGTTTATGATTTGCAAGGCTTTAAAAGAAAGATGCTTAAAGTATGAGAAGGGACTGAAATGAGAGATGATTAAAAGTATGTCTGAATCTTCATGGGTGCATTCCTGTACATATGAAACTAAATGTGGCTTACATCTGAGTAGAAATCCCTTGATTCTTGATTGCCTTGCTTTTAAGGGGAGAGTAACCTTTGCTTTTCAGGGTGGGAATGAAGTAGCATAATGCACCACAGGAGAGCTTGTTTTAAGTTGATGCTGCCTTTTATGTTAAGACTTTTATGATTAAGACACAGCTCCCCCTCTCCTAAATCCTTTCCAGCAGAATTTGGAATTAACCACTGTGAACCATGCACTGAAAACCTGAAGACTGGATTACTGTAATGCGCTCTATGTGGGACTGCCCTTAAGGTGCAGAATATAGTGGCAAGGTTATTGGCTGGGATGCCTAACTGTGCACATACTATGACTATGCTAAAGGATCTACACTGGCTGCCATCTGCTGTGTTGTGAACATAACGAGAGATGGCATGATCCCCAAATAGGGCAGATAGAATTAGCTTCCAGGAGAAAGTCTCTAATACGGGGCTTCTATGCTTAGAACTACAGTGTCATGCATTTCTTAGCTACACAAGAAAGAGCAAAAGTGTAGGACAACAGGAAAACATAGTTCTGTTCCAGACAAAAGGTTGGCTAAACTCCTAATTTATCTGCCTGTTCTTGGTGTTTATGAGCCTTGAGGGAGAGGGAGAGGGAGGTCACAGTGTAATGCCACATTGTGTGAGGTTCAACAATTTGCTAGTTCAGAAATTCTCAGTGTAAAATTATGAGGCAGCATCAACTTAAAACCAGCTCTCCTGTGGTGCATTATGCTACTCCATTCCCACCCTGAAAAGCAAAGGTTTCTCTCTCCTTAAAAGCAAGGCAAAATTAATGATGCTTCATTTTCTCATTTAAACCACCACCTTGAGGATAAGGGACTCCAGAATAGAAGACATTTTAAGACACTGGTTGTTCTAAACATGCATGTGTGTGTGGGTAGACTTGTGTAAATATGTGCTCTGGAAGCTCTCACTTGCTTTGTTCTTAAACTTTTTGTGCTCTTTCTATCACGGATGGACAGAAAAGATAATTAAGAATCCATAATTCATACAATGCAGACCAAACACAAGGGAAACTCAGCCTAAACAAATTGCTGGTTCAGAAATTGCACTTTTTGCCATTATAATGCTACTGTCTCATCCACAGAATAGTGGATGTGTCTTCCTTGTTCCACTTGAACTTGCAATTTCACACACCTGCACTGGGGCATGTTCACAAGACTGAGTCAAGCAGCTGGCTGAAATGGTAAAAACAGATCCTAACTCTGGATGAGTCATCAGAAAATGATGTCAGCTCTGAAACGTAGTAAAGATTCCTGAATTCCCCATTAGACAGGGAACAGATGCTCCTGAGTCCAACACAGATTCCCTGCTGGGGAGGTGGTGTAGTTTACATTTGCAAACCCATACAGGAATAGCTGCACTTGCATAAATTGTGGATTGAATGAAAAGCATTTGAAATAGATGGTGTCTGTGGAGAAAAGAGGACAAGCATGGGAAGAGAAGAAAGAGGACTAAGAGATGAGATAAACTCTCAAGGAAGCAAAAAGGTGCTGGTGAAAAAAGAATGGGACTGTGTTACTTGGATACAGTTTTGTAAAGCTTTATTTTAAAAATGTATAGGCCAGTCAATGCGCAGTCTGGGTTCCCAGGCAGACTGCATACAAAACATTCCAAACTTACAATACAATGCAACACTATAATGTGACCATCAAACAGAAAACAACAGCAATTATTAAAGAAGAAGTCTGGTTCTCATGCAATGACAGACTAGAATACAGGTACAGCATGGCTGACTATGGGTTGATACCAAATTGTGGGTTTTAGTTGAATTGTGGGTTGTTGCGATATGCAATTCCTGCACTATGGTTTAACTATGGGTAGTGAACTTCAGTGAAGTCCTGCCCCTTTGTGCTTACCCAATGCACCTCTCCCACTGATGGAGTTTGGATAAAGGCTTCATTGGAATATATTCCAGAGTGTTAGGACTGCATTAAAATGGGACTGGGCAGTAGTCATTCTAGCAGGTACAACAAGCCAGATATTTTTAACTATTTAATTTCCTGAACATATTGACCTCATCCAAAGCCTGTTATTACTTGTTTCTAGTGTAAAGTGCCCTCGTATATTGCTTGGCTTAAAACCTTCTAATCATGAAAAATGGTGCTAATTTTGTTGCCTTCCTGCAAGGAAATAAAAGCACTGTCTGCACAAGTGATAATTTCCTGTGAAAATATTATAGGCACAGAAATGTGAAAGATAGAAATCCACAGTCTATTATGTTATGAGAACTGCGCAGACTAGCATTAATTATCATGCAAAACCTGAATTCACAGACACATGCAAACAGCAGTAAGAGATCAAAGACAGTGCTGCACTCAATAACTCCCCTTAAAAGCTTCCATTCATCAAAGAGAAAACTGAGGCTTGAAAGAACACTGACTATAACTTGGAACACAGAAGAAATCAGCTTTTCTTTTGAAATCTATCAGGAGCAATAATATTATTCTATATACTGCCCCGTTACACTAGAATACCAGAGCAGGCATGAGGAAAGATGTACAATTCTTGCCATACAATCAGAATACTTGTGTCACATCTCTGCAGCCTTAACTAGTCAGTCCCCCTCTGTGACCACAATCTGACCATAGTTTTAATCTCAACTGTACAAACACCAGCTCATTGTGTCTTGCAATCCAATAAAGCACTTAAGCACAAGTTAAACACATGTCTTGCTCTACTGACGGCAATTAATGGCATTTGACCTTGCTGGATCAGTCTTTAGCACTCCACTAACCTTCTTGTCATGTGAGTGACACCTAAAGACTAAATCAGGCCTCAGCAGCATCGTTTTGTAATAAGATTATTATTGCTAATAATTTCTATGGTACTTTAAAAGGGGCAAAGTGCTTTTGAAATAAGTTGTTGCAATTTTCATTTTACCAGTGAAGGCAGGAGGTTGGAAGACTTGTCCTAAGTAAGGGCTATCTATTTTTTGGCTAATTTATTCTGGCTGTGCTAGCAGTTAGGAAGCTACAGAAGCAGAAAGTCCCATTTCCTATCCTCTGGGCAATCATCTTTCATCCCCTCTCCCTTCTGAGATTTCACCAGATAACATTCACCCCTTTCCAGGGTTTAGCTATACATAGCCATATCGGTTAGACAACTGTAGCCCAGGATTCCCAAGATGCTGAATTCTACAGGATTATTCCAGATAAATGGAACACACACACAGCTGCCCACTGCAACCCAGGGATGCTGATGAACTCTAGATCACAATACCATGTCCACACACTATCCACTGCACCACACTGACTCTGTGATTATATTATTCTTTTCTACATCGGTAGCATTTTCTTTTGGATTGGTGGGGAGAACTTTAATTTACAGGGCTGTCAACTCAGCATCTGTCATGGTCACTGCACAGTTGTTTAAAAAGTAGTGAAAAGAAACCTTGTAAAATGCAAATTAGCTAAAATCTCTATCTCTCTGCTTCCATATAAAGACAGAGCTCTGATGTGTGGCAGCCAGATATTTGCCCTATACTTTAGCTCAGCCACCGGGAAAGACTATCTGATCAAGGGGGACAAAGCAACAATAGAAAATCCATTAGCTTGTAGTTCTGGAGCATCACAGGTCTATTCGCAATTGACTGATTAGCCTGTCGGATGCAAGTCAGATTCTCAAATCTCTCTCAGTAAACTGTTAAAAGTCAATACTGCACAGAATGGAAATTCAATTTAAGGTAAGGGGGAAAAATGACTAATTATTCTTTTTGGAACTCCATTGATCTTCCCAGTTTAGGACACTTGGCAAAAAGGACTCCTGCCAGATCAGAATACTTGAGATGAAAAGGGGCTCCTTTCAGGAGGGTGCCAGAAATGGATGATAATTAAATATTAAAAGTGGAAATAAAATGATTCACCCTCCCCAGCAGCAGACATTCCAGGCTGCCTCCAGAGAAGGTTAAATAAAGTTTACAGAACTAAACAAAAACATCAGCCAAAACCACAGAATAGAGTTGCTAGGGCACTTTATATATTAGTAGTAATGTTTTTGTTACCAAAAGAATGAAGAACACAAGTGCATGAGAAGTCTATGGCCAATTTAAATATTACTCACAGGGGAAATATTTTTCTATGGATGGGGTAATACTACAATAATCCAAACATGTGGGCAGGCATGGAGGCAATATTAATGTGGGCTCCAACCAGAGAACCAGCATCCCACTGGTAAAAGCCTCCACAATTCCATGTGGAGGAAACATGCAACTGACCTAATCCACATGATTTGGGTCATTTAATTCCTACTTTTGCCATAGTGTAACAAAACCTGAAACTAAGCCAAAGTACTAGGGCTATGTTTCAAATCTAGACAAATCCCAGATTTAACTGGGCTGAGTTGGACAGATCATGGAGAGTAGGGGCCCTCCAAAGCAGAAAAAATCCAAATCAAACCATTCCTGAAGTTTCAGGATTTGGAGGAACTTAGACAGTGTATTTCTAAAACCTGATACATTTCTCCCTAGACTTCATATCAGGAAAACATCCAGGTAGAGAAAGCAGGGAGGGAGTGTTGTTTTGTGACTGGCAGTTCAGCTTCCAACCTCAATGAGTGGCTTTTACAGAGGTCTCCAATCCCAATACTGAGGAGAAGGGATGTTGAAGCAATTTATCAGGGGTGGCCAAACTGAGGCTCATGAGCCGCATGAGGCTCTGAGTTTGATTTGCAGCTCACAGAGGGGCCAAAAAAGCCTGATGCAGCTATCTAAGCAGCCGAGCTGGCGCATGAAAAGAGGGGCCAAAAAGCCCAATGCTACTTCTCCTCCAAGCTGTCCTGCTGGCACGGACAAAATCAGGGAACAACTGCTGTGACAACCAATTGTGGTGCCTCAGTCATATGATTTCAACTCTAGAGCACAAAAAACCTCCAAGAAAAGTGGGGTGTCAATCACACCAACGCCTCACTCATCTCACTTCTACTGTGAGCCTCAAGCAGTAGCCCAATCAGTAATAACTAGTCTGATAATTGTAGCAAAGTCTGTCTTGTATAAATAAACAAACATTTGTTCATGTCTTGCAACCCTCAAACATCTGACATTTGCCATATGTGACTCTCCTGTTGAGCAAGTCTGGGCATCCCTGCAATATATTATGGGACTGATCAGTGTGGTTTGCTGATTCCCTCTTCCAGGAGCAAAGTTAAAAGAGGTGTGTGCAACCTGGGAGGGTGTAGCATTGGGTGCTTGCTTTGAAAAGACTGGATGTTCAGGTCTTTCTGTCTCTGCCACTTTATGCTCCACATCCCTACTCCACCCCATCCTTTTGCACTTTCACTGACTTTTGTGCCACATGAGCACAGAACAAGTTTTAAATTGTCCTTCAGTCATCTTAATTCCTTCTGACCCATTTGCACAACACTCCACTTACCTATATGCTATAGCTATCCTTCTGAATTCTGGAAGGTTTAATTATGGTTACACATCTCCATACTGTATATACATCTGCTTGTGGAACTTGCTCAGTATGGGTAATTCATGCAGTTAGAGCATCTCTTTTCAAGTGTCTATCAGACAATCTACCTGTTTTTCCCTTAAGTACTGCTGCTGTCTTGCTAATCTCATTTTCTGAGGAGTCAGAGTGCTATACTGCAGGTGGGACCCACTTTGAATGATTACATGGAAACTTAAGCAGCAGTAGCTGCTGCCATCATGAAGCCCTGGGCATGAAATCGGTTGTATCATCTTGTAATCACCCACAAGTTCAGGCAGTTGGGATTAGAAACAATTATCAGTGTCTTAAATATACTAATCTATGCCATGCCTTATTGCAAAAACATGTCTTGCATAAAACTAGAGTTTCTTTAATAACCTATTAGTTACAAGATTACAGTACTTTCTCTTTCCATTTTTGTTTCTGATGGAAGAGTGAGATTTTTCTTAACCGTTTCCCATACCCTGGAGTGAACAGTCAATATTCTGGGGAACCCAGTTCCCCCATCCCATGTCTAGAGGGCTTTGAAGCTGAGCCAAATATTCCAACACCACTTTCATAATCCATCCATCCTCTGCAAAAGAGATTAGTCAACAAATCTGGGAGAACAAGGTGAATTCCAAGAATTTTTACTTTACTTTAATATTAGGCATCGGCTTTACATGTACCAACCATGCATAATTTAGTATGAATTAGTGTGAAGAACAGTACTGGATTTAAGTGTAGAAGGCCTGTGAGTTCCTTTCAGTTCCAATACTCAAACTAAATTTTGGGACTTAGAATTTTTCAACACAAAGTGTATGATTTTTTGCACCAAATTCTATTTGTACTCAGCTCCAGAATTCTGTCTCTACTACCTTAACTCCAGTCCCAGAGGTGGGAGCAGATATCACAAGCCTACCACAGCACACAGTTCAGGAATGGGGCGATCATTTACTCATATTTCCTTAGGTACTGGATCCCTCCTCCCTTGGGCAATGGCTCCTCTGCAGACAGTGGGCTTTACAAGAGAGAATGTTTGCAGGCCTCTATGCCCCCAGAGTCTCCAGGTCCTCTTTGAAAGTGGTCCTCCTATAATGAGAAAGCAACCCTTGAAATTTGTGAGGCCAAAGGCAGGACAGAAACACAATGAGTCAGTTGCAGTGGAGTAAATCATTCTTTCTTTTTATCTTCCAGCTGGCCCTCAAGGAGAAGGAAAGAGTTAATGTTTTAAAAAAGACATACTTATAAACATGTTAAACCTTTCCCCCCTTTTAATTTATTCTGTAGAAGAGGCATTAAAAAGCGGAAATCTGTAGCCTTTCTTTCTCCCTGCACCGTGTTAGAGATTCTTTGTTATTGGAACGGGTACAACTTCTTTCAAAGTATGTTTTATTGGGCAACTAACTGGATCCAATAGCCCAATGCTGCCAACTCTTCCACATGTTTCTCTTTACTTCCAGGCAGACTTCCCATGTTTTTCTTTAACTGGGATATCCACATTTTAATTAAGTTAACAGGACAATTAATTTTAAAACAAAAAAGGATTAAGGATAAAATCAGAGAAGGGTACCGAGTATTAACTCTGTTGCCAGTAAACTGGTGATGGCTTTCATACACAACCAGGAGTAAGCCACTTTTCTGTAATGTGATTCATGGGTGCAAAGCCTACCTGTGGATGAAGCAGCTGCATGGGTGGGGCAGAGTATGAGGGTATTTCCTGAAAGGTAAGCTCCTTTCCAGAAGGGCATCAATATCATGATGTAAGATGTACCTGCAGAAGGTTGATTTGGAAGTGGGCTTTGCAAATCAAGCTATTCCTGCCGCCATCCTCCACCAGAAAAGAGTTAACTTTTTTCCCGAGGCCACTTCCAAAATTTAGCTTTTTCCTGAGATGCACTGGGAGAGCAACGGACTCCAAAAATTTGCACTTCATGGCCCCTTATTCTGCTTACCTGGTGGTGGCAGAAAAGTATCTATTAAACCCCTCTGAAAAGTCAGTCCAGAACTTTGGTGCTTAGGTGAGCCACAGACACAAAATGGCAGAAGTATGAAGGAGCAGCAAGCAATAAGCTCTGCCTCAAGAAAACCTACCTTGCACATTCAGTTTCCTTTCTGTCTGTGCTACACTAGAACATGGGCACTTCCAGTACTTTCAAAGCCACAGTGTGTATCTCAGTTTCTAATTGAGTTTTACTTGGAAGAAAAATTTTGAAGTGCCTATGCAATTATTAACTAAGAGCTTGAGAACCCACTCTGCAGGTTTTCAGTATTTTTCTAATCATTTACTGGTGCCATTCCAATATATTTTAAAATGTTTTTCCACCTTGCTCTCACACTACATCTTTTCCACCATCCCGAGCCAATCAGATCATTGTTCCCTTAGGTTCTTCTACAATGCTTTTCCACTCATCCATCCCAATCCTGTTAGTGTGTCTAATTTATAAGCTGACAACTGTTCCCATTGAAAATGATGGAACCTGAGAGGATGCAGTGCTCTCTTCTTACCTGAAAGCAGGATTAGAATTTTGAGAGAACAAACAAGATAATTTGTCCATCTAGCAAGTTCTTGATTAATTTCCAGCAGCACCAAGCCCAAAAAGCACTGTTGCCAGCATGGGGACAAAAATTTTTTAGGACCAGTTCAGATACGAGATATACATCTTTCAGCCACAAGCGACTTGTCTCTTGGACTCTCAGATGCATGAGCAAACAGCACAAGGAAGGCTACTTATGAGATGGATTGATTTCATAAAGGAAGCTAGAACCTTGATTTTACAAGAGCTGAGCAGGACTGTCAAGGACAGGGCATTTTTGAGGGCATTCATTCATAGGGTCACCTTAACTTAAGACTTGATGGAACATATGAAAAACAAACAACAATTAAGTGAAAAAAACCACTGTGGTAGCCTTTGGTGAAAGCAAAAAACTGAGGGAAAAATTATTTCTTTCAAGGGGATTCCTTAGCTTGCCACAGCAGATGAACATAAATAAGTCTACTCCTGCTCCAATCACAATGAAGGCAGTTGACTCTGAATTATGTGCTTAATACTTCAGTTTTAATAATGACCAGTCTGGACAGACCTTCCCAGATGAGGCATTCCTATAAGCCTTGCCATGCACTAGAATCAGCTTGGGACGCTCTTCCCCATCCCATCACTGGTGTCAGAGCCTTTATGATGACAAAATTCTGATTGCCCTCCCCAGGGAGGTCAGAGATGCTAGCTGCTGCTGCTTTTTTTTTTTTTTTTTATAACTTTTAGGTGGGTTCTCAGAGACAGAGTTTGATATTTCACATATGTTCTGCCGTTTCAAGTTATTTTAAGCTGCCCTAATTTCACACAACTATTATTTGCTTGTATCAGTTGGATTGCTGATTGCTCACTTTCAGCATAGTTTACTGAAGACAAAACATGGTATAAATGATATATATGACAACAATATTGTGTCCTTTCAAATGTCATCTATAACGAAGCAACGACAAATCCAGTAATATGAAAATTGGAAGTACTAACTGCAGAAACAAACAAGGAGAAGAAATTATTTATAGAACCCGTCTTTGTTCTAATATGTGGTGGCCAGTTTCTTCCGCCAGCTTCCAAACAGATCAGGACAACAGCTTTTTAATGGCTTTAAATGGCGTTATTGTCTTAACACTGACCAGCTAGGCTGGCTCCATGATACAAAAGAAGAGCATTGCAGAATTCAGTAACAAAGGAAACAAGTTAGAACAGTGGCCATTAGGGATATGAGGCTTAATGCACAAAGCTGATTCCAAAGTGAATGCCTGGCCTCTATTCTGAACCCAACAGCTTCAAGGTGTAACCTTCAAGGTGTAACCTGCTGCCCATGAGCTAACCACCCGGAACATCTGACACTGGTGGTTCAACTGTCCAAGCCTCCTAACATGACATCATAACATTAGACGGAACAGAACTTGGGCTCTTATCTGAGTCTTCACTGTGCCAGACAGAAACAGCCCAAATCAACAGCTGAAAACATGGTGTCAGCTGCACTGGCTTTCATGGTGACAACACTGATGGCAAGTCCCCAAGGGAGCCGAACTAATTTTAATATAGGATTTCTGGCCCTTAATCTGAGCTGGGAAAAATGCAAAACTTTGCTTAAAGTTGAGTGGTAATTTGCACCAAGTTACTCCATTCTCCCATTTTTTTTTTTTACGAAAAGTAGTAAAGCAAATGTACTTTTCACTTCCCTTTATTATCAAATTAGGGAATTATATCATATTATATTCTGCACTAGTCATGATAAGCAATTGATAATTCAGCCCCCATAGTATATTGAAGGTAAAGGTGGCTAGCTGCTTTTTATGCCTTTTTAGAGTGAACCTGGCCCTGGGATACTAGAATGTGACTCCTAAGCACACCACAACAAATCAAAGCCATACTGTAGTCTATTAGTACTAGATACCCCACCCCCCAGTTTTGCAGCCCCACATGGCACAATATCCAGAAAACACAGTTGAAGTACTTTGAAATACATTTTCTATCATGTATGTATGAATGTATGCATTTAATATTTCTTCACATTTCTTCCCCACCTCTCAACTTCAATTACTGGACAAGGCTTCCTTGGAAATTCAAAGTTTTATTAAGGTTATTGGCAGACCAGACTGGAACACCATGAGTGAGAAAGCATACTGCTAACATTTAGCATTAGATTGAGGGCTGCTTTGTATGTTTGTTTTATTCAAAGGACAAAATCTATGTCTACTTGCAGGTCAGGTACAGGTATGCTAAGAACCTGTGAACAGAATGGCACATCAATTTTGGATTCATGAACAGAAAATAGCTCTGTCAATCAAGCAAAGATTGGTTTCAATTGATTAATCCAATAATTAACTGATTAAATTTACATACTGCAAAACCTCAGCAAAGGTGCCTTCTTGAGGATTTTAAAGAGGACAATTTTTTAAAGAGTGCTCATACTTCTAATTAAGCAAAAGCTGCCACTCATGGGTAGAAGAGAAAACGATCTCAGATTAAAGTTGTAAACACAGAATACAAACAGGGACCCACAACAGTGCATGACAGTGCAGAGGGGACAGATGCATGGACCCCTCTCCTTCTCCCACCATAAGCACATTCAGGAATGTGCATATGCAGACGTCAAGGATGGCCTTCTGTGGTCAATGAGGGTGGTAGAAGAAAGAGGAAGAGGACACAGACTGGGGTTAGCTGGCACGACAAGTCAGGGGAATCGCAAAGTAAGGAACATCCAAACACAAGAATTAACACAAATCAGCATAGGTGGCTGCAAGAACTAAGGGCCAGTCTAGAGGTGACATAAATGTGATGTAAATGCAGTTAAAGGGAAGTCTCCATCCAACATTTAACTGCCAAGGGAGGGTTCCCTTGAAATGCAAACAGGAGCTTCCAAAAGTTGTGGGGATGAGACAGTGGAAGGAGGCAGCATCTACACTGAAGCTAACCACTGAGAATTCCAAGCATGTTCCATGTTAACCAGGATTTGCAACCCTGCCTCAACCCATGGTTAAGATGCAAACTCCAGTTAGTATTAATTATGGTTAGCTTCCGTGCACAAACAGTGCTAAGTGGAGAGTGGACATGTGTCAATAACTTTGACTTTCTTTTATACTCTGCCTCTAAAAATCATAAAATCCAAAATTCCATTTTATTTCATACTAGCTGGAAGCTTTCCCCATTTGGCCATGCTGAGACAGCATATCATGATGCAAGCACTTACAAGTATCCTATCTTGATACAGCTTGTGCAGCTTTGTCCTCAAGTCCAGAACCAGACTTAGTTCACTGTTAGTTAATCTCAGCTGTATTACTGGGAGAAAGTCTCCCTTGCCCTGCTTGGAGGATTTAGGAGTGCTGTGGAAGCAGCCTGCAGGAAATCTGCCCAGAGTTGTCCAGGAGCCCAAGATAAAAAAGGAAAGCTAGTTGTCTCCACCTACCAGACTAGCCAGTTATCGACTTGCTCCGGACTTACAAGTTCCTGGATCCTGGACTGGATCCCTATCCTTTATGGTAGGCTTACGGATGGCTTTTATTTTGTCTGGAGTCATGTGACAAAGGTTCTCTCTGACCTTTGTGTAACTTGTTATCCTCTCACTCTTATTATTATCATTATCATTATTATTATTATTATTATTACTACTACTACTACTACTACTACTACTACTACTACAACAACAACAATGCATTTTTATCCTTCCATTTTTTCCTCTGGCAAGGAACACAAACCCTAACCCACTCAACAACCCTGTAAAGTAGGTTAGACTGAGAGTCAGTGACTGGTCCAAAGTCATGTAGTGAGCTTCATGGCCAAGTGGGGAATAGAATTCCAGTCTCCTGAATCCCAGCCCACAACCTCTGGAGCCGTGTGTGCCTCCTTCTAGATCATATTTAAGTTTATGGAAGTGTGGGGAAGAAGGAAATGTTCACCAGATACTGGAGAGGGAAATGGGGGAAGCAGCCACTGGATTCCGCATCCAGTGTCTTAACTATGGGCAACAGATCTGCTGTGTTTTGCATGCATTGGGAATAACGCTGTAACATAATACAGTTGTAACTACCACATAAGTCAATATGATACAGGTCCATTTGTAGAATGGAGGATCCAGATTTTCAACACACATGCACATGTGCACACATGCACTTAAACACTGATTTCAACTATGCACTGTTGGTTCAGGTGCCTACTGGAAGGAAGCCGCAATAATATTGCTCTAAATGCAAACTGTCTGTTGGCTTTGCCTGCAAACTGGTAGAATGTTAGGTGAATGAGAAATTGGCCGCCAATTATAGACCAGTGGCCAACATCCTGTTTTGAGGCAATAATTGGCGGAATGAGATGGCTGCCAATTATAGACCGGTGGCCAACATCCCGTTTTTGGGCAAGGTGTTGGAACGGGTGGTGGTGGGACAACTCCAAGCACTCTTGGATGAAACTGATTATCTGGACCCATTTCAGTCCAGCTTCAGACCCGGGTATGGTACTGAATCTGCCTTGGTCGCCCTGTATGATGACCTGTGCAGGGACAGAGACAGGAGGAGTGTGTCCCTGTTGGTCCTCCTGGACCTTTCAGCAGCTTTCGATACCATCAACCATGGTATCCTTCTGGATAGGCTGGCAGGACTGGGAGTAGGAGGCACTGCTTGGCAGTGGTTCTGCTCCTAACTCGAAGGCCGATTCCAGAACATGGTGCTGGGGGACTTTGGCTCTGCGCCATGGCAGCTATGCCATGGAGTACCGCAGGGTTCCATTTTGTCCCCCTTGCTATTTAATATCTACATGAAACCGCTGGGAGAGGTCATCAGGAGGTTTGGGCTGTGGAATCATCAGTATGCTGATGACACCCAGCTCTACCTCTCTTTTTCAACCGATCCAGGTGAGGCAGTGGCTGTACTGAACCGGTGCCTGGCTGAGGTAATGGACTGGATGAGAGCCAATAAACTGAAACTTAATCCAGACAAGATGGAGGTCCTGTTGGTGGGTGGATCGAGCTCCTGGGTAGGTGACTTGGACCTTGCACTTGGATGGGGTTGCACTCCCTCTGAAGGACAGGGTCCACAGCTTGGGAGTGCTCCTTGACCCGGAGCTGTCCTTGGAAGCTCAAGTGACTGCGGTGGCGAGGAGCACTTTCCTTCAGCTTCGGCTAATCCATCAGCTGTGTCCCTACCTGGAGAAAGATTGCCTAGCGACAGTGACACATGCATTGGTTACTTCCTGGTTGGATTTCTGCAACACGCTGTACATGGGGCTGTCCTTGAAGACAGGCCGGATACTTCAGATGGTGCAAAATAGAGCAGCCAGGTTGCCGACAGGGACTGGGTGTTATTCTCATATAACCCCGGTCCTCTGTCAACTTCACTGGCTTCCCATCAAAGTCCGGGCTCAATTCAAGGTGCTGGTTATTACCTACAAAGCCCTTAACAGCTTGGGACCTGGATACCTAAAGGAACGCCTTCTTCCATATTTGCCCTCCCGCTCTCTGAGATCGGCAGCAGAGGCCCTCCTCTGGGAACCCTCCATGAAAGATATTAGGAGGGTGAGTACCTGGAGGAGGGCTTTCTCTGCGGTGGCGCCCCGCCTATGGAATGCGCTCCCCAGAGAGGTCTGCCTGGCTCCGTTGTTATTTGTTTTTCAGCACCAGGTTAAGACCTTTTTATTTCAGCAATATTTTAATAAGTTTTCATATTGTCTCTTATATGTTTTTAACTGCAGCCAGTGTGGGTCGGTAATTTATTCATGTTATATTTTATGTTATTTCATCTATGTAAGCCATCCTGAGGCTTTCGCAATAGGACGGCATATAAATATTCTAAATAAATAAATAAAAAAAATTGCATTCATTAAAGGGTTCTCTTTAAAGTTCCTTTTCCATCTTCAGTTCTGGTGCAGCCTGGGTTTATACTGTCTGCCAAGTAGATGTGTCCCAGAATCTCTGCTTGGTGTCAGTGCCATTTGTCAGAAGGAGGAGAATTTTAAATCTGCATGTTAAAATTGCATTTTAATTGCACTGATTAAATGGACAAAGCTTGTAAATTGTCTACATTATGATTTTAATTGCAGGAGTGAGCTGCGGGAGCATTCACTTGAACAAAAATTGTGGTGTAGTAAAGAACCTTCACCCCTGACTCTGAATCCACTAAACTCTGTGGTCAAAATCTTTGTGGTGTTTACATTATACCATGTATTATGTTGCAACTCTTTGAAAGATTGATTCCATTTCCTTCAGAATGTGGGTTAAGAGAGACTTTTAGGTCTTTCCACTTCCCACCACATTTTTTCGTTCATCCTCGGGAGGGGACCAATTTATCTCCACACTGAGTCAATCCATCATTTGAAGAGAGTGCCTGTGCTAGAGCTTCTGTCTTTTTCTGTAATAGAAAGAGCATGTTTCACACTTACCTCTAAAGGATTAAATCAGGGCCTGTCACTGACCACATGATTAGGGCCACTTTACCCTAAACACCTTATTTGTCATTGTACAAAGGGATGCACCAATTTCAGCATCTTTGATGGTAAGGAGTCCTTCCCCTTACACAGAATGTTTTAATCCTCAACAGAATAAAATTGTGATATAGCTAGCAGTTTACATTTGCTTAGCAGACCATAAACAAGGAGGATATAACAGGATTACACACTGTATCATTGGTTTAAGGCTGTGATCCTAATTCATGTTACCCAAGAGTAAATCTAAAGAGAATCGATGGAAAATAAATACATTTGTTATTATTTATTATAAATACTCTCATGCTACCCTTCAATAAAAAATCCAAAGCAGTTTACTTAACACTACCTCCACACAAGTATAAATATTATACATTGTAACAAATGCAAAAACGAAAAAGGCATAGGGATGTTAAATTGTTGACCACTGCCTTCTTCCAGACAAGGATGTCCATTCGTTGAGATAATTCTCAGAGGTCCTCTTGTATGTCAACAACTCTAGGGATACACTTAGTTTGGACAAGGGAGGATTAGTTTGGTGGGTTTAGCTAGGCTCTGGAATTCCCATCTGAGGAAGGCCCAACTCACTTCCTCATTAATAACATTCCAGAAGCTGGTAAAGATACCCTTTATGCAGTTAAAGGAAAGCACCTAATACATTACCTTTCACCAGCTGTTTTAATCTGCCTGTTTTAATCTTACTATTTTGTCTCCTGCCATAGCTCTATCTTTTGCTGCTGTTTTTTGTGTTTTAGTTATTTTTGTTTTCTACTGGAAGGATGTTTCAGTTGTTGAATGTTAGCCACTTAGCCACTTTAAACTGCAAAAAGGAAAGCCCAGATAGGCATGTTTATAAATTAATAAATAAGAATACTGTAAGATGATGACAAAGTGAAAAAAGGTCTTCACCTAGTGCTGAAAGGGTAACACTGTAGACACCAGCTGGATCTCTCTTAGGAGACCATTCCCTGATCACAAAACCACCAGCGAGAAGACTCTCTCCTTAGTAGCGTCCCACCTCACCCTTTAAAGAAGATCTTAATGTAGAAGTTGGAAGAGGAAGGCAGGTGGTTCTTCAAGTATTTTGCCCTATGTCATAAAGGCTGACTCCAGCACTTGGAATTTGGGATAGAAACCGATTGGGAGAAAGCACAGATATAATATGAGCATACCAGCCAGTCTCAACCAGCAATCCAGCTACCACATTCTGAGTAAATTTCATCTTCCTCACTCTCTTCAAAAGCATCTTCATCCACAAGGCATTTCAGTAGTTGAACCAATCAGCAGACAGAGGTTTAGGATTAAGATCCATCTTTTGGCCTCCCTCCCCTTCACTTTACTAATGACTAGATGATTTTGTCAGTGTTTCAAACATGGACATTTGCATGCTGGCTTTGCAGCGTTGTACAGGAGTGCTTTGTATGTGAAATGCACCAGTTCAGAAGCAAGGAAGGAGGTGGTACTGTGAAGCATGTAAGATGTATTTCAGAAACAAGGCATGCACTGCATCTTGCACATCATATCCATTTGCTCTGTTCATATACTTAATCAAAAGTGATGCAGCCATCTGTCCTCATGTGTGTGGTTTTAATTGCTCACTTCAGCCTTTCTCCACAGTATGCAAACAGCCCTACATATCTTTTCTGATCTAGTCGAATCAGACTAGGCATGGGATGGGAAGAGGGATGAATAATGAGACATTTTTCTGAAAGAGTCTGCCTATTTTCTTCACAGGTGCAGCTACTAGTATGCTGAAAGCTAATTAAATTAGTAATCATTAGTTACTGAACACCAGTGCTCCTGTCAGCTTATTACCAAAATCACCCTAGCGACATTAAAAACTAGTAGCATTTGATTTGTTTGCTTTTTCCAAACTAGGAAATTTTTTTTAAAAACGCCAGAAGAGGTATTCTGGATAAGATGTGCAGGTTCTTTTGGGTGCAACACAGCACAGAGTATTTAGATTCTGATGAAATCAATGGTGTCTGAATGCAGAAATAAGCACTTAAGCCCCACTGGATTCAATGGGACTGATGTCTCTTAAAGAATCCGGGGAGCAGTAATTCATGTCTGACAGGATTTTTCCAGCTAAATTCTTCAGAGCAGTTCCCCCACACCATAAATACAGTTTTTTAAAAAAATCACAGGTTAGATTTCACAGCTTTTGAAAATTCTGAATTATACTTTATTCATTTTTTAGAGTAAGAAAGAACAAGAATGGAAAGCTTTCCCTTTAATTCAGCACACTCCTCAAGTTGCAAAATTCTTTATATGCCTGTCTGGCTTAAAAAGAACAGAATACACTGTTCTTTTGGATCTGAACTTGTGGCCTTCAGCGGGGAAAACTCCAGAAGTAATCTCTGTAAGTCCTAGTAACAGAACCAGCTCCAGCTGAGGAGAAGTGTCTTCCACTTCTCTTTCTGCACTCCATCTTCTTGGGCTTCCTTTTAGCCGTCCAGGTAGGTTTATGTCCCTTGTTGCATCCCACCCCTCCAAACTCTAACAGGTTTACCAGCAGTGGTGATCAGTGGCCTCAGCAATGATGCAATTTGCAAAACACTTGCCACGTTAATGGCTCTCTCAGTGCCACCAACTTAGTTCTTGGGCACTGCAGGTCTTTAAAATGGCAGGTAACTCACCGGGCCAAACCATTTTGAACAAACCAGAACAAGCTTCCAATGAGAGAGTGGAAAGGCAATGGATAAGAGGAGAAACCAAATGAGATTTCTGCCCAACCAATTTTGCAAAAGCTTAGGTTTCTTTAATAAAGAACAAACTTTTATGCAAACACACATGTGTACACACGCACGGAAACTGGCACATGCAAAGAGGTAGGTATTAGAAAATGGTCTGTAAGGCCTATGCTTGCTCGCTTACTGAATTTGCTCAGGAGGCTTTGCAGAACTTAAAGTGGAAAAATACTTTGTTGCTGTTCCACTAACTGCTTTTTTCTGTTTTTACCCCATACATTTTTTTCATTTACCCCATTGTTCTGAAATGCTACCTGCCAAATGCACCTCTAAGTAAGTCAGCCTAACAAGCATGCTACAATAACACCATCTTCTTGTTTCAAGAGCAGAGGACCTAACCAGATTTTACTTTTGCTTGAATATTAATCTGACCCAGGCAAATCTTTATCCAGTCCACAGGAAAGTAAACACAATGTTGTTCTGTATGAGGTGGCACACCAAAACTTTGGACTGTTCATGCTTGCACAGAGAAAGGAGACCCCTTTCACTGAACCCATCAAATACTAAAAAGTGCAAACAATTCATGGTAAACTTTCAAATGTAATAATGCCTCACACAATCTAGAAAAGGCTTCCTCATATACTCCATCTGATATCAAGTAAGGGTGGCTTTTTCAATGGACAGAAATGCTGATTGCTATTAGTTGCTAGGAGTATTAGGACTGAAAGCACATTTCCAATGGTGGATGGGATACTATACTTAACGTAAAACAGAAGCGGAAGAATCTTATTGCCTCCTTGCAGCCGCTTCAGGAAAGGAAGGAGTTTAGTATTATGTATCCATTCAACCAATGACTGTCATTTTGATCAAGGGAATTTGTGAGCATTTGTTGGTTTGGGATAGATTCTGCGCACGTGTGTCTCAGGTTCATGCAAGAAGATGTCTTGCCACGTCACACAACAGGGCCTTCATGGCAAGGAACAATGCATCAGTGATGACAAGCTGGTCATGGTGGGAAACACAGCCAATTTAATTTAACAGGAGGGATTCACATCATGGCACACAGTTGTCCATTAACAGAACAAACACCATTCTCCCCATCACCACCACACCCTGCACTTGGCAATTGAAGCAAATCTTCCATGAAAATACATTTCCTATAATGTCCTGGTCATGGTTGGAGGGAGCTGCAGCACATTTCCATAAAGCCACCATGTGGAAAATTGCCTTGCTGTTCAAATGGACTAATGTGAAAGAATTTCCTTTTTCTAGCTGAGAGCCTCAATCGTTTTAAAAGAGACAGAGACTAGAATATTATCAGGTCACTCGCCAGCAACAAGGAAGAGACCTCAAAATTAAGACTGCAAATCAAACAGCTTTAAATAAAAAGCAAAACCAAGCTGCACATCACCACCCACTGGAAATAATCATGTATACACAGCAAGCTACTAATCATAACCAGTTTTGGGATTTCTTGGTGACTATATCCAAATGTCAGGTCATGTACACTGACAGACACTGTCCTAGCTAAATCAGGTAGCACCTGTCTTTTCACATTCAAGACTTCACCTCTTAACTAATAAGAATCAGTAGCAGCAGCATGAATAAGTCACCAATGGAAACTCAAGGCATTAAGAACATAGCTTAACTATTTCCAAGCAGAGAAGAAATGAACACAGAGGAAGGGCTGTCCCAACAGCAGTGCAAAAGAGGGATTTGCTGCTGAATATGGCTGCTGCATAAAAGTTGGGCACCATGGCCAACCCTTAGGGCCACATACCAGGGGACAGATCAAAAGTCCCCCTTTGCAGCAGCGCCTCATTTACTTGCAGTTGTTAGCCAGCCTTATACTGTTTTTTGCACAGTGCCATCAGTGCATAGGGGACTTTTCAAAGAACCGAAAGCAACCCCAAAACATGTGAGGATCAAACCATCCTTCCAAGCACCATGGTTCTTTATTGCCATGCATTAACAGCTCTGGAAATAAACCTTCCTTCTGAGCTACTGCAGCATGCAAATTACAAGAGCTCAAGAGATCCAAAAGCACTAACACTGAACCATTATGCACCCCCTGGCATACTTACCAGCATGGAAGAGTAAATAGTCAAAACATGAGGATTAACCAAGCCATCTGACCACAAACAGATTTCTTTAAAATGTTATGTTTTGTTAGCAAGGGCCAAAGTGCATAGAGGGAGACTTTCTCTGATAAAGGTCAGAGCAATAACAGATTTGGTTTCCCAGTTTCTAGAGGTAACATGTTCACATATTAAGTAACTGTAGGTACCCTTTCCATTGCATATGAGTGCCACATTCATAAAGGACAAGCAATTTTCAGCTAAGCGAAAACTTAGATACGTCAACTTCTGGATTAAGATGCTAGGATACAATCCAAATTTCAAACACTTTGCTAGAAGCCAAAGCTGGAAGGCCACAAAATTGGCTCATGCTCTTTTTCTTATTATATCTACTCACAGAAGCCCTTGTCCAAGGCCCAGAAGGGAAAAAAAAGTTTCATTCGAACTCAAAAGGTCTTGTGCAATGTCCCAAATGAAAGAATGTTTGGATCAGACTCCAAGTCCAGATAGTTTCTTTTGGAAATAAATCTCACGAAACCTTTGTAGGAAGGAACACACATGGGTACAGTGGCATGTGTGAAAATGGTGCATAATTTTTCAATGACAGGTTTGCATGCTGCAACAGATTGATAGATGCGTAATTTGGGAAAAATATATGCCTGCATTACTTTCTTTTGTATGGCTGTATATGATAGGTATCTCCATGAATAAGCTTTAACTTTCACACAGAAATTACATCTCTGGTAAAAAGTCACATCCATACTAATTCAGAGGACTCTTTCAGCTGCACTCAGTTTCCAGATGTCTATTATTAGCTGCAACATCATAATCTCACTTAAATGTGATGCAAGAAGAAGGGCTGGAAGAAGCAATGACAAGCGGCAGTTAATCCACTGTATTTACTTTCAGTTTTGTTGCAGGCTTTGCTCTGAGCACTAAACAGGAATTTCCCTTCTTGATTTTCTTCTTCATAACCTCATGGGGGCACTGTGATACAGCAGAAAAGCAAATACACAGATAGCCATAACATTTTCTTTCACCATGGGAAATAATACCCTGTTTTCCCTGTTCTAAAATAACTTGCCAAAAGCGCTGTTTACAGACAGAAGTGAAACTAGAGGGCAATGACATCATCTAAAGAACTCATAAACAACTGATGAATGCCTCGTATAGCAAAAGCTCTTTGTAAATAGCAGGACACACAGAAGAGTTAATTCAAATGCAGTTGATTTTTTTTACAGCTAAAACTGTGTCTAAACATTTGAGAAGCACAAAAGCTGACTGACAGCAAAGTCCTGAGATGAAGTGGCCTGATCCGCAGCACTCGTTGCACTAATGTATGGCTCAGTATTTCTCAGGGTTGAATTCTTCAAGCATCCTTTCTTTAAGTTAAGTGATTGACTACCCAAGAATGAGGATCCACCATGGTAAGCTGTAAAAAAGTGAAGTAAGGCACAGAACACACTAGAAAAGAAAGCAGAGAAGGTAACAGACAGAGTTGGGAAGGAAGCAGTTAAAAAAGACGAGACAAGAACAGGACTGCAATGTTTCCCAAATATTGAAAAGAATTTCTTAAAAACATCACAATGCTGTTGTTCTCTTTAGCCCAATGCCCATTTCCTTTCCATTTGTTTTAAAAGCTCTCTTAAAGGAACTATAGTTCTTCTTTGTAGATTTTTGGGAGAAAACCAAAAGGAGCCCTATTGGGAGAACCTTTTGTCAATCTTGCCCAACCTGACACCTGCCAGATGCATTGGACCACAACTCCCATCATTCCTAGCAAACACAGCCTGTGGTTAGACTACCATACCTGATCACCACCATTTGACAGTCAAGGATAACCAAGGAAGCATGTGCCCCCTACCCAGAATGAAATCAGTAAGGACAGCAAGAGCAGCTAGTAGGCATGTTATCATGCTTCGAGTGAGCAATACTAGACGAAGCCATGGCAAGCTCAGCATCTTCAGAAGATGGAAATGATGATGATGAAGAATAAATGTCCCAAGTCTTTTGGTGTGCATATGAATGCAGTACATTCAAGGGAAGCAGTGAAGGTACCTTCTGACAGAAAAAAGTCCTTCAGATGTTCAGATGGTAGTCAGAAGGGAAGTTTAGCTACCCAGGAGATCAGCTCCAGTCTACTGCTGTAAATTTCTGGCCATATTCTTTGCTTCTCTAAGAAAAGGGGAAAAGAGAGTCCTTTGAAGAGTGAACCTTTGAGAAAAACCTTTGAACTAAAAACATTATTTGTGGCTCAGCCAATTTAGTTTTTAACTACCAAGGCTGTATTTTGTATTGGAGGCTATGCACAAAGTAACCTTCCCCACCACCAAAATCTTTGAAATTCAACATGGAGGTTGTTCATCAAAATCTAACTCCACATTAATATCGGTATCTGTCTAGTAAAAAACCAGTAGCAGTTCTGAAACCTGTCCCCCTCCATAAAAGCTCTCTTGACACCAGTTAGGAGAGAAAGGTCTTCTTCGCAACAATACACTTGAACTCCAAGCATTCTGCTGCAAATTACTGATATTCTGGGAAGTTTAATATGGGGAAAGGAAGCATATGGGTAGCAGAAGGATGAAAAAAAATTGTGTGTGCAAATAGCTTTGCTTAGCAGTTATCTGCTTCTTGCATGATGTTTTGTATTTATACTCTTCTCACTTAGTGAAAACTTAGCTCAGCAAGGGTCACTGAATAACTAAAATATCATTAAACAAAAATCTAACCTTTCCAACCACAGTACTTCCTACAACTGTTTACCTGCCTCCCAGATTTATGACTTCTTTGTTGTTATGACTAAATAATAGCATCATGGGTTTTTTTTTCTGCTGAAGGCTGAATATTTTTCTCCATTCTCTTTAACAGAGGAACAGGCTGTTCAATGTACCAAAGCATTCGGCATGGCAATTAGCAATTAACTGCTGGTGCCACAGAAGCCAAAAACACAGTCTTAAGTTTGTATACAAACACTTTCAACACAAGGCCATCATAAGAGGTGACAAAAGCCACGGCGCACCTTTGGCATTGAACAGAAAGGTGCATGGGTACACCAGATGTACAGATTCCACCATGCATGCAGGAGTTCAGGGTAGAATACAAGAAATTCCTACTCCATTGTGAGGCAGGTTAGGCTACCAGTCAGTGATTAGCTCAAAGTCAGTCAGTGAGCTTCATGGCATAGTGGAGACTAGAAACCAGAGTTCAGAAGTCCCATTCCAACTTCTAACCACTTCTCCCCATGGTTGAGACATTCTTGGAGGACGGTATTAGCCAATTGCTCATCATCCCTGGGGTTTCATCTGTGGTTTTCCACTATCTTGTTCTCTCCCTGTTCCTTGGTACATGACTTTAGATTTGAGAACAAAATGAAGTTTGATTCTTTAAATATGTACACAATACCAAAGCTCTTCATCATCTTTTTCCAGTTTATCCTGCTCTTCTACTTCATCGTGGAACTGGATGTAGGCAAGCTAACCAAAACTGAATCAAGAAAACACTGAAACAAAGTTGTAGGGCAAAGCCCTTGTCATGCTGAGCATTCAGCTTCCTTGTTCATTTGCATTTGTGGTTATGGACTATTCTTACCATTGTTTAGGCCAAGGCCAAAACAATTATAAGGAGAGTTTTCACAGACTGGTGAGAAGCCCTTAGCACTTCACTCTTTGATTCAAGAGTAAACAGCAGTAATTGTTATCCATGTCTTTATAACCTCAAGGTTAGACTAACATAATGCACTCTTCATGGGGCTGCTTTTGCATTTTGCCTATAAACCTCCTAAATGGCTTTGATTTAGAATGCCTTACTGATTGCCTCCCATCACAACTGCCCGAGTCAAACAAGAGCACCCACTTAATAGTATCACCTAAGCTTAACAGCTGACAAATACAAGTGTATTCTCACTGGCTTCCTCCCTTTATTACAGAATGTTCCCTGAAGGTTCACTAAAACTCCTATCTGGGAATCTATTTATTACATTTAAATCTATAGGGACACCTTTCCACTAAGAGCAGCCCTTGATAGAGTAAAATAAGCCAATATTAAAAAAAGAAGACGCTTAAAATGAGTGCAAGCTAAGAATAATAATAATGTGCACTAGCAGCAATTTTAAGATAAAACACAAAATCAGATCAAAACCATAACATCTTTCAGAGTCTGGCAGAAGAGAAGAGTTTTACTAATCTCTGAAAATATAACAATGGAGTACATTTGACAGATTTCTCTAGGCAAGGAGCTCCACAGCAGAGGGACCACACTGAAAACTTCCTACAAGTTCACACCTATGTCTCTCTCTTTCCTCTCTCTCAAACACATACGCACACACACAAATATATACAGAAATATACTACTATCAGTGGTAATAGTTATGCACAGATTTCAACAAGGCAAGACATCTATCCATGCATAGTTAGCATCTAAACACCCTTTTAAAGATTTTTAAAAGTCAATAGATCCTCAGTCCATTGCATTATTAGGTGTGGCTGATTTTTCTCCAAGTGTTGTAATATTAATCATTTACCTTTCGCAAGGACATGAAAAATCCATTTGTATTAACCTTGTATTAGATTCCAAGAGGTGAGCAAATAGTTAAATAGAATGCACACTTCTGTAAATATTAAGGAGTTTTCCAATACAAGATTTATCCATATTATAACCCTTCCCAACAGTGGGTATTCGTTGAGCATTGCAAAAACATATGGATAAAAGAAGCATTAATTGTCCCACTTCTCCAACATTTATCTGACTTAGCTCAGTGTTTATTGAAAAGACATTGTGGCATTCAATATATATGAAACTGAAGTTTTTGCTGGATAAGACACAGCCTAAAATCCAAAGATACTTGCAAAACAGATTCTAATTCAGCATTAGATGTATTTGTTGAAATAGGACAATCTAATTCATTATTCCATTACTCAAAACCCAATATATCATATTTGCTCATAGAAAATAACTATTTATACAATCATATTTTAGGTTGTTATGCTGGATCAACCTTGGCAAATAATTCTAAAACTGGAGGAGACTCTGAAGCAGCAAACTCTAATTTTGGTGATCTATAAGAATGGAATTATGGATTGCTCTTGTCCAGCATGAGAAAACAGATCCACAATGTGACCTGCCACATAAGTTGGTTCTAACACCTATTGACTTCATAGATCTGTCCCAGTGGTAGCCTGGCAATCCATAAGGGCCTATCACAGATGTTGAAATCAACACCTGTATAAGAATTTTCATATTTAGTTATGGCTTTCACTTAGGTGAGCCTTGTTTTAGTTGTTATACTGGGTTTAATTAGATACTTACAGCTTAGTTTCTATCTACTGCTAACTATGTTGAGACCTGACTACAAGTTTAAGGGAGCACATGAGAAATCAGTCCTTTCCCAAAGCCTGACTGCCTGAAAGCTTTGCTCTACAACAAACCACACAGATTGAGAACTTAGGGGTTTGGGCCAGTTTGGGGGGTCTGCTTCTTAGGGCTCCCTTGGTTCCCATTTTACCTTTACTATGTTATTCTTATCTCTAGTTCCCGTCTTGACTGCATTCATGGTTTTGCTATATGGATTGCCTCTTTGGTTACGGGTCCCCTGCTCAGTTTTCTGACAGTGGTGACTGGCTGCTTCTTGAACTGACAAATAAAATGTCTCTTCCAGGCATACCTCTGGGCATATTCCCATTTGCTGGCTGGGCTCCCAGCAGCAAAAAATTCCTCCCAGAACATGATAGTCCAAGCACAGTGTTCTAATGACAGAAGCACCTGCATCCATAGTATTCCATACATAAACAATCATGCATGGATGAAAATGCCTGTTCAGAGGCAACGACTTTTATTAGTCACACAAAGCCAATAAACAATGGTGCACATTCTTGAGCACCAACTACCAGATTTTTTCCTATTTACTTTGCAGTGCTATGTAGAATTCTGCAAGACAAGGCCCCGAGGTAGGATAAATCTGGATAATTCAGCTGGCCAACTTCCACATGGAGCATAAACTTGCGTAACTTTTAGTTATTTTGGGCAATATTTCATCCAATGATATCAAATGAATACACAGACAGTCCAAGAGATAGGCAATTAGATAGAGGAACAGAGCTATCTCAAGACATTTTATTGCTTGAGGCAAGAAAGCAAACATTGTTGCCCGCTCCCCAAGTCAAGGTACATAGCATCCAAAGCCAGCTATTTTAGCATGTGTGGCAGAAAATCCAACAAACACCTCTCCCTGGCAGAAAAAAAATCATCAACACTACATTATATAACTAACAAGTTCTTACTCTGCTGGTCCTACAAGAAAAGTACAGCAAATGATCTTCCTCTAGTTCTTACAGCCCAAATAGGCCAGAGTATAATTCTGTCTTGGCTAAAAGAGATGGTGGTAAGAATTTTCTTTATAGAAGACTTTCCTGAACCCCACTAAATTGGATCATTTTCAGCCAGACTCCAGTTTTTCATTCTTGAGCATGGTGCTGGAGATTGTGATGGCTTCTCAGCTCCAGGAATTTTCTGGATGCAGTTGATTATCTAGATCCATTTCAGTCTGGCCTTAGCTTATGGAACAGGGACTGTTTGGTCACCTTGGCTGACAGAGGGCAACTGCAGAAGGAGAGAGTATGTCCCTGTTAGGCCTACTGAATCTTTAAATGAGTATTGATGACTATTGATTATTGATACTATATATGGTATTTTTCTGAAGTGCTGGTCAGAGATAGGGCTGGGAGGCACTTTTATGTAGTGATCTTAGGTGGTGGTGTAGAGGGACTCCAGTTTAAGGTCATGACTCCCGGCTTGTAGAGCTTTTCAGGGGTTCCATTCTATCTCACATGCTATTTAACACATACGTGAAACTGCTGGAGAGTTTGGGGTTCGATGCCAAGAGTATGCTGACAACACCCAACTATTATCTCTCTTTTCCAGCTAAATTCAAGAAGCTGTTCTGGTTCTGAGTGCCCGTAACCGGCTGCATGACAATGCATAAATGGAAGCTCAGTCCAGACTAGAGAGGTGCTTTTGGTCAGCTGAAAGGCAGATCAGGGAATAGGAATGCAACCTGTGCTGGGTGGGTCACACTCACTCTGGAGACTCAGTTTAACAGTTTTGGTGCACTCTTGGACTCAGCTCTGAACTCTGGATGCCATGTCATAGTGGGAACCAAGTATGGATAGGTTGCGGGGACAGACAGTATTCAATCCAGGAAGCATACTCAGTTTGGAAGCACATTCTGTAATAGGGCCCTACAGTTGCTGTTTCTTCAAAGCAGAAATACTCAGTTTAACCATGCTTTCTGGAAAGCATAATTAATGCACTATATAGCTTGGCCCTGAGGTTTGGATAAGGTAGAAAACAGTGGAGCTTTCTCCTGTTGATAGCCCAGTACCAATTAGAGAAGTTCATACCCTTTCTAGAACCCTTTGCCTGTTTTAGAAAGGTTGGGACAAAAAGAGTGTCATATCTCATTTGCACTGCAGTTTGGGTACAGTTACGGATCAGGAAGAAAAAAATTGCTGTATCCCCACCTTCTCTAAACTGCCAGAAAGAAATCCTCACCTCTTTAGCTTTCTGGCAAGCAGAAACGTCTGGGAAAGAGGCATAATCACATGACAGTTGTACTGAAGTCTAAGAAAAGAAATGGCAGGAGCTTTTCCCAACTGTTGATCCGCCTTTCTGTTGGCCAGCACAAATGAGAGAAATACTTGCCTTTCCTCCTAACCTGAGACATACTGGACTTGGGGAAGAGGAGCTGTTCATGCTGAGCATAAAAACTGGCTTGCTAGGAAGCTATGACAATATTTGTTGATCCTTCAGTTAACGCATGTATAAATGGAACAAATCCCGAAAGTCAGTGCCCATATTAGCAAAATGGGCTAAAATAAATCTTTATAGTCATGGACATCTGGAATTTGGGGGGGGGGGGCTTAAGCAAAAACTGCCCCTGGAAGAAACTTGTATCAGAATGCTGTTAATTCAGATGACTGTGATGGGACCAAAATTCTCACAGAAGACTGGAATATAATCAAAAGATTAAAAAAGCTTTTTTTAAAAAAATGTTTGGGCAACTAGCCAGAGTTGGCCAGAGTGCCAAACACACGCGTACACACGCACGCACGCACACCCTTTGTTTCTGGCACCATCATCATCCTGACGAACAATAGATGGCAAAAATAAGCCACATCCTGCAATTTTGAAAACAGTAAATGGTCCTAATTTCACCTCTGTTGATCTATATTGTTCTGTAAATCTGCTCTGAGGGAAACAATAACATTTGAAGTTATTTCTATATCTTAATATCAAAGTTTAGTTCCTACTTAGCTACTGAATATATTTCCGAGGTAACACCAGTGGTGAAAAAGCTCTTTTTAACCCTACTGTCCAGAAACAGGAGACTGAAGTTTGTTTTCAGTTAAATAAAAAAACAGGTGAAATTAATTTTATGCAATTAGTATTTAATATCTTGCATGTTGCTTTCATGCCTTATGCTTTTTCTAGGAATGCTCTCTTCCCACACTATCCTCCCTGGGTGAGTGGGGTATGGCAAGTGTACTTTACCAACCCACTGGGAAGGATGGGGTGTGGTAAACATACCACAGTGCCCCTCCAGGAGGGTGTGTGTGGCAAGTGTCCACAGAGATTAGCTCAGCTCCTCGAACAGCAGTGGAAGGAAGCTTGCAGGTGTGGAATTTCATGCTGCCTGCACATACGCAGATTGCCGAAAGCAGCTCCGGGAGGTCAGGGGATCCTCCTGAACAGTATGGGATGGGATATGGAGTCGCTGCTAGGGGAAACAAGAATTACTCCACACAAGCAGCGTTGCAAACATACTTTATTTAGAAGCATATGACACGAAGAGAAATGCTTTTCAAACTAGCTTTTTCAAAAATGTCTAATATCTGTGCAGGCCCTTGGCATAATCCGAATCTTCATGTCATTAAATGTATGGATGCACAGATAGGCTTTGGCATTGTAAAGTTAGAAAATTGTTTTCAGAGACTTGGCCTGAAAAATCTGCAGGAATATTTGTCAATACCGAATGAAGTATTTGGCATTATTCTAATAAGAACAAATATGAGTCACTTATGATTTCATATCAGGAGAATTGTCTCCAAGTTTACTCTTGGAATTTAGCTAAAGCAATGAAGCTGCACAAAACCAAATGGCTCTGGTCCATTGCTCTCTCTCTTCTGGTTCCCATCTTTCCAGTTGTAACAGCTAATGGTATTTTGACTGCATTTATATAAATTGCCTTAAATGTTGTGATTTAAAGTTCTTGAAATTTCTCTTTAATTGTTCAGACTTTCCTAGTAACAGTTGCTAAGAAAAATAGCTGAAGACACATTAGTCACTTACATGGTGCTCAAGGTCTGGAATCATCTGTTGCAAAGGGTATAAGGAGATGCCTCTATCCTCAAGCAACTTTGCTCAGTTCTTTGGTATACCTTTTCTTCCCCCACAGGCAAAACACACAACTTCAGCTGCCTTTTATTTTAAGGAGGAACAAACTAAGACATATGAAATGTTTCCTACACATCATTCCTAAAATAACCAGTTGAGATTTTTTAGCAACTGTTATTAATAAAGCTTTTGAACTAAGCTAGAAAACTACACCCACCCAAAACTGGAAATGGGAATGCTGAAGAATGTGAAGATGTTGCCGCCCATTCCCATGCAATTTTAAAACAAAGTGCTACTCTGGAAGAAAAGTCCAGTCCACAGTTATTCTCAATTACAGCAGTTCTCTGGCTATATGGTCATTGCAATAAGAACAGCATGGAGTCCTGCACATTAATGGGCTAACAAATTTATTACGGTATACCCAAAAAGAACCAGTGTGGTAGAGTGTTGGGCAGGGGACTCTGGAGACCTGGGTTCCAGTTCCCACTTGGGCATGAAACTCAGTGGATGACTTTGGGCCAGTCATGGCCTCTCAGCCCAACCTACCAGATAGGGCTCTTGATGTGAAGATAAACTAGAGAGGATGACAAACTTGTAAGCCACTTTGGCTTCCTGGCAAGAAGGTGGGGTATAAATATAATGTAGTAATAATAATAATCCACTTCAGTTATGCACCATGAAAGCTTATGCCACAGTAGATGTGCTGGGCTTAAGGCAGCACCAGGTCCTTTGTGGTTCTTCCTGGAACAGAATAACAAAACAGTTCCTCCATAACAGGAATTGTGCAGGAGAACTTCCCACTGGGTCATATGTGAGATGGTGTACAAGAATGCATAAGAAGTTTTAAGAAATTTGTGCAGAGAAAATTAAGCCAGGTAAAGGCAAAAGAGTAACATAAGAATGAGTTAGCACAACTCCTATACAAGTATAGTAAATTTAAAATGACAAACATAATTATTAGAATCTGGTCTGTTTCAGGGTGGGTTCTCCAAGCTGCTTATAGCTTTAAGATCTTGCTGTAGGACTTTTCGTGCATGCCACCAAGTATTTCATCATGATGTTTTTACTTTAAGCAGTTATATTTTAAAACATGAATGTTGTTTTATTTATTGTATGCTTCCTGGAGTGCTTGATAAAAGAGAGGCAGGATAAAAATATCTCGCAACATTCAAAAACCAGTACCAGTTTAAAGTGTCAAACACAAATTCTCCTTGGCCAAGTCCAAGCTATGCTTTGTCACTTGTTCACTAAGTCTGCTTTGCTATTATCTACCACAGTCTCATCACTGCGCCTTGATGTTACAATCACTTGCGCTGCTTTTAAGCCTTTTAACCCATGCCATGAAATTTCTTGAAATTGATTCTTGCTCAAATGTCTGCAATTACACTGGCCACCATGACAAAATTGTGGCTCAACCAAACAATTTCCTAAAAAATAAACAACACAGTGAAATTAACTAGAATCTGATCAATTTCACTGCAGCTACTCACAACCTTGTAAGAAAGCAACTGTGAAATAGCTCTAAAATTGCCCATTTATTCTGCTGTTTAGAGGCTGACAGACGGGAGTCCAAGGCACCATAAAGAGAACATTAGAAAAGAGAGGAGCAAAACAGAGCAGGTTTATCTTCTTGTACCAAATCAAACTTAACTACAACCTGTAATCCAGGTAGCAGGAAGATTTTTTCCCCCTTTACTGGGAAGGTACCGTTGCTCTTGTGGAGGAGTGAATGCTTTGCACGCACAAAGTCATGGGCTTAATGCCCAATATCTCCAATTCGAAGGCTCAAGTAAAAAGTGATGGGAAAGATCAGTCTGAGTCCCAGAGACTGAGTTCAGAACACATGACAAACCATCCTCAAGGATCATGTGTGGGTTGTCTTTGAAATCTGGATTATCGTGTTATCTGAACAGAGCCACATTGCCAAATCATAGCTTGTTAATAACAAGCAACCCATATTTTACAACTCAACAGCAAACTGTGGATTACCTTGATTCTAGCCACGGTTTGTTATCATGGCTGGGTTCAGACATGTTACCCCACATTTCAGCAACAACCCACAGTGGAATGACAATGTCCATTCAGCCTATACTCAACCCATGAGTGTGGGTTACCACTGTTCAAATCCAATTAGAGAGTTGGAAATACTTGGCTATGCAGGCAAATTGTCTGACTTGGTATAAGGCAGCTACCATGTTCCCTTTCTAAAAAATGGTAGGAATAGATCTATCATAACGCTATGACTATAGCTGGACACCATGGTCAAGCAGAACATGGGTTCTAACCAGAAAGGAGGTCTACCTCCTAATTTGTCAGTTACTCAATATAAGGTACGTGACATTCATTGCACCTTATTCCTCCCACATATAATTTCCAGTGATTGTAACTAAGCACAGGAACAGCCTACATACTGAGAGATCTAGCCAAATGGTCATGAGAATCCTACTTAGTCCTGCTTGCTTCCACTGTTTAACTCACCTTCCAATAAACCAAAAGAAGAGTCTAACAGAAAAAAAGGAGACTCTTTGGAGAAGGTTCACTACTGCTCCTCACTGATACGCAAATTGATGTCTTGGACTGGAGGGGGCCACACTCCCGCTGAAGGACAGGGTCCATAGCTTGGGGGTGGTCCTGGATCCGAAACTGTTACTTGAGTCTCAGATGAAGTCTCTCTTCAAGGCTGTAGGCCATACAAGCCGCCTCAGCTTTTCTAGTTTCAGGTCTCTTCCAAGCATTTGCTAGTCAACCTCCCTGGTTGAAGGAGATCATGGATAAGCATGTTTTTTACTTCCTGTAAGTAAATTCTACAGTGCTTTATTCTTAGATCTAGGTTGCATTTCTCTTATGTTTAATCAGTGATTCTTTGTTTATCTTTAGTGATTTGTTCTAATATCAGTAATCTTGATCCTGTCCTAAGAAGCAAGGGAAGGATTGGTTCCAGCACTTGCCTGTTCTTAGTGGGCGGGGTAATGTAGCAGGTGCTACTCATCTTGGTGGTACCTCTCAAGCAAATCAATGTACAATCTTGTGTTTGTTTACACAGAAAAAAATCCTACAATTCCCAGGGAGTTTTAAGTTCAATTTTTATTGTGAATTTCGAAATCAAGACTGAAACTTAAAAATAAAAGTAAACATTTTAAACCAATAGTTTTTAGGTGCAATTTACAATTGGCTATCATAGCTGACTTTGCTGAAGTCTCTGCAGAATTATGTACAATAACTGGAGTGTATATTGCCATAAATAAAACATACAGAGATGCACAGTATATGTGCATGTACTATAATAAATTCATTCAAATCTCATGCAAGAAAACTGCAATACTTTACATTGTTTTGTTTTGTTTTCCCCAGGTAGTTCTAGAACTTTTTTCTGTCTAAACACATTGGATTAAATACTAAATAATCTTGATATTTGATATTCCCAGTGCACATTATGCTATGATATTTAATAAATGCTGCAGCAATACTTTATGCAGTATCCAAGTCTGCCTTTTCATTGGAACTGCAATCAGGACATTCATTGTTTACAGTCAATGTATGTTTGCAGACAATACAGACAACAGAGGAAGTACTGCTATTTTCACATTACAAAAGAATGATCTTTTAACCAAACCTAAATATAAACTAGTGTTGACATCTAGGCAAGTTCGAACTATTGTCTTTCATTGCTTATTGATGGTAAAGTCTCACAAATTCATCTTCAGGTTAATCTGGATAATAGAATTTTTTGAAGATTTTAATTTTATCATACCTCTATGATATGAATATAACGCTAACTATATTTGTGACTAGGAAAGTTGAAGGCAGCAAAAGATGAGTAAGACCAACTATAAAGGAAGCCCCAGCCTTGAGTTTACAAGAGCTGGGCAGGGCTGCCAAGGACTGGTCATTCTGGAGGGCACTCATTCAAAAGGTCACGATGAGTTAGAGGTGACTTAATGGCATGTAACAACAACATATTCGTTTCTGTGGAAGATTTTTACTTAGAGAATTTAAGTGAATGCTGTAAGTAACTGATTGCTTTTGCCATTTCATGTAGGAGAATAGGCTATGATTCAGAAATACTTTGTTGAAAATCTCACCTCAGCAGCAAAGTAATTGGGCCAATATCTCTCAGCCCCTTTCTCTGAAATATAAAATCTTAAGCTGTGCAACTATCAAAAGCCTTTTTCATCAACTCATTCTGGTAAGAAGGCTGCAACTGTTTCTTTCAGATTCAGGTGTTTCAATAGCCATTCATGCTTGCAACATCCAACTAGAATACTTCCCAACTTCCATGAGGCTGCCTTTGATAAAAGCAAAATAATGAATGGCTGGTATACAGCATAACACACCTTGCTTCTTAATTGGTGTGGTGTGAGAATCACATCAGCAAGACAGAGTCTCCATTTTCCTTTCATTTTCTAGTACAATGCTGTTCTAAATAGCCTGGGCTCTACACAGCTAGCGGATGGTCTCCTCTGCTGCTGTTTACAGCTATTTCCAAGATCAACCAAGCCCTGTATCTCTCCCTCTGCAGTGTGAGCACATGAGGAAGATACATAGACAGACACTCTTAATAGCTGCTTCACAGTTAAGGAGTTCTTTCCCCTGCCAATTCTGAACATCATCACTTTCTAGAAACACTCCAAGATGGCCTTGGCTGGCTTGTGGTGTTTTGTGATGAGCCAATGTTCAGCAATTTTCATCATAAATGCATAGTTCTTTGGTATTTTATGGATTCTGCTAGCTGCCTTCAGAAAGAAAGACAGGATGCAGCTTCTAAAAATAAGGGAATTAAATGCATATTTCAATGGATATTTATATTTTAGTTTTGTTTATATTTAGCTTTGCTACATAGTTTTCTTATTTTCTCTGAGTGTAGGTAAAATATAAATCTAGAAAAAAATCAACCTGGAGCGATACCTCCTCCCACCATTATGTACTAATTTTATGAGGATGCTGCTAATGGATCCTTGAAAGTTTTCCTGAGTCCCAAAGAATCTTCAGTTGTCTCCCAGTAATGGAATGTATACAGCTTGTTTGAGCAGGAGATCATTGTGTTGCAGCAAATATCAATTCATCCCACCCCGCCCCAAATAAACATGCAGTCAGACACCAGGAAGTACACTGGGACAGCCACCATTACTTTGGCAGCCCCAGGTGTTCAACACCAAGATAAGAGTACAAACGCTTTTTAGCCCCTTGCGTACTTTGCAGAGAGTGGCTCTTCCGGATAGTGAAAGCAAATATTAACCTTTCAGATTATTAGCCAAGGGGTGATTATGGTAATTTTGCTCCAGTGACAATAAGCACACAGATTTACATTTAGAGTAAGACATTCCTCCAGGCTCCTGTTAGCTAGAACTTTGCCTTCCTTTTCATCAACACCTTTCTTCTTCCCTTTTCTAATCTGGCAGAGTTATCAGGAAGGGGTAAACTAGCTGTTAAAAAAAGCGGGGGGGGGGCGGGGAGCAAAATGAAGAGCCAGCAAAGTTTCATTAAAACACTAACTTCTTATTTATATATTCTACATGAAGGAGATAGTGCCCCTATTTTTATAAGGGTATGCAGTATGCAGTAAATAAGGGTATTTCCTGAGCATTTACTGCATACTTACACTGATAATTCAGTAGCATAAAATATTTGTTGGGTGAAGCTTCCAAAGAAAGTAAAATAAGTGGATGACATTTGTGAAGTTCTGTGTGGCACATGGCAGGTAAATCTCTCTGCTTCCCTTTGCTTCTTAAAGGCAACAGGCAGAAAGAGATTGATAGGAGGTCAGATGCCATGGAATCTCAAGGGGCACAAGAGGAAAACAAGAGCAGAGCCAGGTGAGACTAGGGGAAGAACAGTCCAGTCCTGTACTTCTCTGCTTTGGAATAGCTTCGGTAGAGGCAGAGACAGCAAGAGGAATGCAGACAAAACAAATACCATAAAGCTACCGAGCAAAATGTCCATTCACTTAATTTATTTATTACATTTCTCCACTACCCAATGGCTGAAGCTCTCTTTATTGGTCTCTACATCTTAATCGCTGTCATTTGAATCCCACTTCTGGCATATTTTGGAGCTTTATGGATTGTCATTGCATGTGATTCAGCTGAGTTACACAAATCAATGCATTCAAGCAGGCACTAATGGAAAGCTGGTCCACAAATAAAGGCAGTCTACTCGAGAGATGCTAAACCTGCACCCCAAATACTAGTAGACGTACCCAGATGCACTCTCCAAGTGAACATTTCCAATTTCCATGTTTAAAACAGACAATAATGAGGCAGTGAAAAAAATGGTAATTTTCAGCTGATATGGAATTTTACTAAAGTTTGAGTATTTTGAACCTTCTGCTTGGAGTAGTATGTTCCCATTCAGTTTGGTACTCACAGTTCAGTGCTTTTCATGGCTTACATTTCAGATACAATGGTGACATCAACAAGAACAGGAGTTTGGAGATCATGTGGGACCTTCTGGGGTGTCAGAAGCTTAGAGATTCCAGTTCTGATATGCCAAAGAGCATGTGCCTTTCAAACAGGCACTTCTTGAAACCTTGCACCTGATGCAAAACATTCAACATGCCAATCAGGTAAGTTCTTAGTAAAAAAACAAAAACAAAACAAAACGAAGATTACTGGTCTGACAGTACCTCTGTTGCATTGTTATGGAAAGCAGATAACCCTACCATCACCAACTAAACTCAGAAAAATAGGGATCTCTTAATTTCTATCATGTGGATAAGAAAAGGCCCACAGATGAAATTACTACTGCTTCCTGAAGAAACTGGAAATTTGTTCCTAGGCTCCTTTTAGCTGCACATGTCCTCAGAATCTCACCTTTTATTTTTCATGTGTGGCGCAGCTGGGAAGTAGGTGTACTCTGAAATTCAGCAGGCAGAAACACCACAGTGCCCAGTTGTTTTTATGGGTGTTATGGGTAGTTGTGGTATTCTCCTGATTTGATTATTGCACAATATTCTAAATGGTTAAACAGCTGTGGTTGGCTCCAGAGAAGTGGTATAGAAGTACCAGAAGCAAATGGAAAACAAGCAAATAAAGTGAAGCTTGCGGGGTAACTGCAAGATTCCTCTTTGGACTAATTGCAGAATAGATTCTGACAATGCTGAGAAAAGTGTGTATAGTACTGAGTTTCTCTTTTCTTCACTTCTCTATTTGGTCCAAATTGATTTTTTTTACATCTCTAGTCTACCTTTTATCAGAGAAGGAGAAAAACCTTCTATGGCGATAGAGAATTTAAGACCCTTAAATTTGCATGTCATTCAGTCTCTCTCTCTCACACACACACACACAAATACATTAATATTTGTTAGAGAAAAATTATGTGCATGCTTTAACAGAAAAATACTACTCTCAGCATGCTTATAAGAAGTTAGATGTTATAGGCATAATGTGTTCTGAAACAGTGACGACAAATGTCAAATGGCTTCCCTTTGAAAGGGATATGGAGTGGAATAGCTAATTGCAACAAGAGAAAAGAAGATTATGGTGAAAATATTATATACTTAATCAGCATTTCCCAATCAAGGTACAATATAGGTTAAAATAACCTAGCTACTTCATGGAATGTAAGAACCAAACACAACAAATTCCACTACAATGTGTTCTCCATCTATGGCTCAACAACTAGGATGAGAATTAAAGGCCTCTTGTGTATTCTTCTTCATGGGGTAAGCATTGCAAAATATTAGGTGAATGGGTTGGGTTTCTTTGCAAAGTTGCTGAAACAGAACCTAGCATTGGTGAATGCCATGAATCCTGCAAGAGGGTCACTTAGCTTTGTGGCTGCATGCCAAGAAAACAAATTCCATCTACTCTGCCTGTCAGACTGTATTTATAAGACTTGTGTCTAAGTCTGTGATTCTAGATTTTATTAGTGAGAACCATGGGAGGAGATACAAAGGGGAAAGTAACAACCCTGCTAAGGGTCAAAGTTGATTTGGAATGTTCCAAAGGCCAAATAACATTGGCATCTGGTGTGGTTACCAACCCAGCTCTCAACAACAACCTAAAGCACAATCTAATGCATGTTTAGACAGAAAAAAGCCCTACAACTACTGGGAGTGGTAAGGCTTCTTTCTGCTTAAACACACATGCAAAATGATGCAGAGCACTCAGTTTCTCTCTTTCTCTCACTCAAAGTCAACTGTGATACTGGCTTCTAGGAAGATAAAAGTTCCCCAACCCAAATTTCTTCATCAGTATCCATTTTAAGTGACCATCTTTGCATTTTACAAGATCAGGGAATATTGTGTAAGTCTCTTTCAAAGGACAAGAGAAATGTAATTGAAAATAAGCTTGAACCAAGCCTAGAGATCCATGCACTGGTGGCTTTTTAGGCAATCTGTGCTTTTTGAGGCGGAGACCCATTTTCATTTGAAACATGCTAATACTGTTCCCATGGGTGCTTTCACAAATCACAAAACTGGCAAAATGCAATTGTACATATGCCCTAGGCTTATCAAGAGGCAACTTCTGTCATGCATCAGAAAATCTGCCTGGCTTGCAAAGGTTTTGCAAAATGTAAAAATAAAATATCCCCCCATTATGCTCCTCTCTCTAAAACCAGAGGCTGTAGAAATACAATACAGAGCTGTCTAGGAAAGGGAAAGAAGAAGAACTGAGGAATGGATAATTGGTGCCTATGTTATCTATCATAAACAAGTATGGAGACACTAAGGTTTGGTGGAGGTTTCAGGGGCACCATCATCTATCTCCAAGCACTGCTACACTGAAGTTTCACTGTGGAGAAACTTCAGAAGATTGTACTCCCTTTCTAAGACCATAAAGACAGTCCTGGCTTATAGATACACAACAACAAAAGTAATTTAATTTACAGCAGCATCAGTTCATATGCACCGCCACTACAGGATGGATTCATTTTCCACCCATCTTCAGAAATGTAACATAACAATCTTCATTCTCCTTCCTACCAAAGAAAGTGGGAGGATGGGGGATAGAAGGAGTTTGGGGTAAACTGTTCAGAAGGCTGATCTGACAGAAGTGTGGCTCATAGAAACACTAAAAAGGCATACAGTCCTTTGTTCTTCCTTGGCATGCTCCCTGCACCAAAGCTTCAAAAAAGGGGTGTGTGATTGGCTAGAGATGCTATGGCCTCAGGCAGATTCTTGCAGACTGAAGAGGCAGAACAGCCATGGTCTTTGTCTTAACACAAGACAGCAGGAGCCTTTAAGTTCCTTAATGTGCTGTCTAGAAAGGGGGAGTGGGCTGTAATGTCATGGACTGGCGACACATTGATGATGGAACCAACTTCCACAGATCTCCTCTAGATGGTCTTGTATGGTACCCCTGCCCTTTCTTTAAGAAGTGAGGTACACGGACAAAAAAGTCTAAACACCAAGTATTGCTTAGGCTCAGATGCTCAAGTCTTCATAGTAGCTCAACACTTTGGTTCTTGGGCAGCGCTGTAGAAAACACAAAACTTTCTTAAGTCAGAGATACATGCAAACCAGTGCCAGATCTGGTTACTGCAATAAATGCTGCTTATTATTAGCTTTTATTTTTCCTCTTTCCATTTATAATCCACTTAAATGTGACTAATGGCCAACACAGTAACTACAGAGCCAGGAAGTACAGTATTTTACACCCTAGTTCAGAATGCAAATTGAAACAAAGGCCTAGTTGTTAAGATTTCCTTTGAACTCCATAAAAAATTCATACTCTTCTATGTAGCGCTTTTAAATCACACCTTCAAGCCCTTGTGGGAAAGAACCGGACAAGTTCATTCCTAATTTTCCTCGGCATGAGGCTGGTGAAGTGAAAACAGAAAAGAAGAAAAGTCTAAACAAAACAAGTTGTGTTTGAAGGCCAAACAAACTGATACAAATAACTTGGTGGAGTTGAGCCATGTTTGGGGTTGGGGGAGCTATAAGATGCGGAGAAAATATTCATCTGGAGTTTAGTGGATAAATGCAGACCATGTTAAAGCTTTAAGTTACTCTTATCAATTTGTGCAGCAGTTGTGCAGCAGTTCTGCCTTTCTGATTCTACAAGCGCTTGTCCATCCTACAAAATGCATCTGGGGCACAAATGTTTATGTGGGGCAATTGGCAATCCCATGAGACGGACAGAACCCAAGTGATGGGCTGGAAAGGGCTACAGCACTCCGCACCAGAACTCCTGGAGATATGAATTTTGCTCACCATAAAACAAATGTTTGTAAGCTGCTTTGAGAATGCAGCCTTCAGTCAGTCAGTGACATATTTCCAAGAAGAATCATGGGAGAAAGTTGCCAGGTCCCTCTCTCTTTTACAACAACCACCCAAAAACTGTGCTCAGTTAAAAAGAAAAGAGCTGTCAGCTTCAACAGCACAAATAATTTCACAGAGTCAGAATGTGACACTGTAGAAACCTAATTGAGGAATATGCAGTTGACAGCTGAACAAGATTCTTTTACAGGATTCTGGAAATTCTCTCTACCAGTGGAGTCACATGCAAAGAAATTTAGGGCAAAGAAATCAAAAGCACAAATCTAAGATGGGGGATACCTGACTTAGCAACAGTATGTGTGGAAAAGAGCTTGGAGTTGCAGTCTATATGGCAGCAAAAAAGGCAGATGCAAATTTTTGGTTACCATCAACAGACATTCAATTTCACAATCACAGGAACTGATAGTTTCGTACACCATACTCTGTGCTGTTCAGGTGTCATCTCAGAGAGTATATGTGATTCTGGACACCACACTTTAGACTGGATGAAATGGAATAAGTTCACAGAAAGACAACAAAGATGATCAGAGAAGTAGAAACTAAGTCCTGCAAGTAATGCTTGAATAAACTGGGTATATTTAGTCCTTAGAAGCAAAAACTGATGGGGTAGGGGTTGGCTATGATAGCACTTTTTTTACACTGAAAAAAGTGTTGCCACACAGAAAGGGGCTATACCTGTTCCCTATCATCTAAACCTTTAGGACATGAGATTTTGTGTTTATGCTGAATAAAGCAGATTTTGGCTGAACATCAGGAAAAACTTTTTAATGGTCGGAACAGTCAGTGTCATGGAACCACCTGTCTAGGAAGATGGTAGTCTCTCCAACACTAGAGGCACTCAAGCAGAGACTGAACAGCTCTCTGTTGGGAACACTTCTGGATTCCTGTATGGAGAAGGTATGGACACAATGGCCTAAACGGCCTCTCTAGCCCGTGATGTTATGGAAAACAAAAGCTGCCCATCCTGGTGTTGCTGAGCCTGCTCTCTCCCTTGCTATGTGCAACATGCTGCTTTTGTTTACTATCAAGTGCAGGTCTTTGTGAGAGGCATGCAGGTTACTGGCCTTGCAAGCATGATTTCTCATCTATCCATCAGCACAATGGAAAAACAAAGCCCGGGTGGCCAGTGCATGGCTCGAACTGCAGGAAATGCACCTCACTGTGCTTATCAGGGCCATTCATCCCTGTAAATAGGAAGCCCTGGCAAGCGGGCTATGAAACTAACACTCAAGTCACTGTCAATGTCACTCTGAGCGACTGGGAATAATGTGCCAACACTGACCGAGTAATTGGTTTAGTTGGAGGGTATGAGCTTTCACAGGCTACCCTGCTAAATGCCAGAGGTTTCTAGAAGTGGGCATGCATTTGCTTTTGGCAAGGGGGCACAAAACACATTTTCTTTGAGGCAGTGATTCATTACGACAGACAGCTACAGCATTAGACAGGGTAGAGCTATTCATTCTAGCTTCTTATACAGCAACACAACTTGTATCTGCTACTTTGCTTTCGAGAAACCTATTTAAGGGGAGCTTTAAAAGGCAGGAAAATAGAGGGGAAAGGCACAAGATTAATCCTGTGTTTTCCAATTTAAAAGTATGCTAGCAGAAGGAATTGTTGACTGATTATGATTACACTTTAATGCTTCTGTTCCTAGTCCATCCAGTGTCTCCATTAGGGGAAGCAAAAGCAGTCAGGAACTGATGAGTCAGCAATGTCCTGCAACTTGTCTCAGCAATGCAACATTGATCTGCCTCCCCAACCCACTCCTATGCTTACAATGCCCTTATTGATATGCTAACAGCGAGCATTACTTAAGTGGAGAAAGGCCCACACACTTATTTTAAACACACACCTTTCAGTTCTATATTTACAAGGTTGGACTGGAGCAGGGTGGTTGATGATAGATGTGGGAAGCAGAAGCTCCTGGAGGCGGAAACGAAGACATTAAGATGTGCACTCTTTTTCCATTTGTGATGCTATGTAGATGGAACATTGGAAGCAGATTCTCAAAAACTTCCATCAGAGCCCATCCTATGTAACAGCTTAAGACAAAGTGGCCAGGCATCAAAACAAAAGGACCTTGCCTGTGAGTTTTCCGGGTGGAATTTGAGATGTTACCATGGAGTGCAATTTTCAAAGGTTGGGCTTATTTCTGGTTTTAAGAAAAGCACAACAATTTAGTTTGCTCTTGAGAATGGTCTAAAAGTGCTTGCCTCAGTCCTGCCTCTAAGCATACTTGTAGACTGTTTCATGGAATACTATGAAATCTACATAACTTCCAACTTCAAGAGGGATTCAAAAATGGCAAAGACTATTCAAAGAGTTTATTTCACATTTGTCCTGTTAAAAAACTGAAGAAAAAAAGATTTTGTAAATATCGAAATGTGCTGAGAAAAAAAAATACCAGTGATATATAATCTGTGGCACAGCATAATCAAAGAATCACTGGTTCATAAGCCAGTTATGTAACAAGATGTGGCACCATCATAAAAATCACTAATTGCAAATCACCGTTTTCTTCTTAAAGATGACAGGCAATTGCCAAGAATTGTTTCTCTAAAAAGGCTTCTGAGCTGATGCAAAATAAAACAAAGCAAAGTACATTTAGATGCATTTCAGATACCACCTGCGTAAAGTCAATGACTATTAAGGCAGAAATTAAATGGCTGTGATTAAAAGAAAAGTATGATCAAGTAACTTAGATCTAGGTGGTGAGAGATTTATTTTTATTTATTTAGACAACTTATATGCCGCCCCATCGCATGAGCCTAGACATGAAGACCCTCATTTACTCCCCCATCTCTGCCGATGTTTGAGAATGAACTGCCTTTGAAAGGAACATATTGAAAAGCTGCTTGTCTCCTCCATCCACAATTTGAGGCCTTCCTGTACATTGCTCTGATCAAAATTCCCTTAAGGTTACTTGGTACTGCTCAATAAGTCCCAAAGGTAATACTTACCCAGCAACAGCTCTGTGGAATGCTTTGAGCAGCATAGTTGAAAAGCAAATCACCTTTCAATTAGATCAAGACAAGAGCCCCACATCCCATTTCGAGGAAGAAGAAACATCTCGGGTAGTTAGACCTAATCAGAAACCCTCCAGGGAACAGGGATTTGAGCATTTCTTAGATTATGATATAAGGAAGCAGGTGTCCAAAGGCAAAAGTGATGTATTTTAAAGTAAGCACCCAAGTACACAATGAAGCTCCTTGTTATACTTATATGCTCATGAGCTAATAATCATAATATTAACAACAATATTTGTGTAGTGCTTCTAAGCATTCAAAGCACTGCACGTGCATTTTTAGTTGCCAGCTTTACAGTGAACTTGTAGGATATGTCAGTGTTATTATCCCCATATTGCAGGTGGGAAGCAACTGAGGCCAATACACAGTGGCCTGCCTGATACCACCTAAGGAGTTCACAGCAGAGGCGAAATTCAGGCTGGGGTCCTCCTGATTCTGAACTTAGTTTCTGAGCCACTTTGCTACATGAATAAGCAAACCAGACTCTTATAAAGAGAGATTCTATTTCTGAGAAACAAGAATTGCATTACCCTTGCAGCATTACTTTCAAAATGATGTTTGCTTTCAGCAGATGTTGACCTTCACACAGGATTTTACTTTAAGGAACTTGGTATTGCATCCTCCACCAGCAAAAATTCACGAGACCTGCTGTTTTGCCCACAAACATGAATATTGCGATATAGGCAGAACAAGGCTGGTTTCAGAAGAGATGCTTAATCAGCATCTATTTTTTAAAAAAATGCAGTATTAACTAGAATGTACATGCTATCTAAAAGTTAACCCCTTCTTTTTTAATGTACACAAGGGATAGGAAACTTCTTTTTCTACAAAAGCTGTTGACACACACACAACCAATGGTAGGTTGCACGAGAACAAATCATGGGCGGAGTGCATGGAGTCTGTGCAGATTTTTCCTTCTCTGTGCCACGTGAGCCGTCTCTTGTGCATGTTGCACAATGGAGGCAAAGGAGCACTGTTGCCAGAGGCACAGTACGGTGAGCAAGAATGCTCCACAGTGCCCAAGCAGCTGCAGCTGGGAGAGGTGATGAAATTTGACAGAGTGCCAAATGCCAAATGTGGCAAAAAACTGCCCCAGGCTGCAGATTCCCTGTGCCACCTCTATAGTATGGGCAGCATTCACAAGCTGACCGGCTTCAGAGGACAATGCACATATTTTTGCATCATTTGCAAAAGTGGCATCATACCACTATTTGGCAAAAGGATTGTTTCAGGCAAACGAGTCTGGTCCTCCCTGCAGCCTATAGCAAGGGAGTACCCTCCATGCATGTGGGATGGCGATTCTCAGCATCACCATGCAGGGTTTTCCATGCTGGCTGGGAATATAGAGAACTGCACTCCAACACGTGTGGAGGGAACCACTCTGGGAAGGCTGCCTTAACTGTCCATTCCAGTTTTTTCCGGGAAAGGACGAAAGAAATTAACTTGTAATTACACTAAAGCTGTTGCCTTAGAGTGAAAATAACTGGATACTGCACCTATAATTTCACTGTTTCAATTCCCACAGGAATAGAAAATAAAGCAGACTTTATCCAGCCAGAGTTAAGTACTTTAAGAATGCAGTCCTATGTGCCTTTGGACCTTTGGACAGAGAAGAGGCCTACAACTCCCAGTATGCCCCAGGTTCTTCTCTGTCTAAATAAACATAGGATTGTGCCTTAAGTATCCCATTGACTTCAATGGAAGAATTAAGCACATGCATGAAATTATTGAAAATCAATGGGACAGAAAAAGTGTTTGGGGGTTTGTTTTGATTCTGCTAGGTTGTATCCATTTTATTGATAAGCAACACTAGTTCCAGAACAAAAAGAACTTGCAGAAATGAGCAGCCTTCCTTCCAATCTGCCATGCTTCAGTTGCTCTCTTCAGCTGATTTTGGAGTGTCCAGTTGAAATATGCCCTCCCTGCCACCCGAAATATCACTGGAAGAAGTTGCCTCCACAGTTAAAACCATTGTGAGAACTGAAAACAAAGACAGCTGGTTTTCTCCCTCAAAAACAACAAGAACACCCATCCTAAATTGCCGCTGGAAAATAGCCACTTCTGGAGATAAAAGGCTCACAGCCAACAGCATCCATGTGTGTGAAAAAAACTTTTTTATCAGACTTATACAATTTGCAACCTTCAGACTTGCAAGTCTGAGAAAACCAAACTTTCACCAAGAAGTCTGAAAAAACAGAACATTCAGCAAGAACTAGGGCAGAGGTGAGGAAGTGCTTTTGGCTTCAGGGCCAAATTCTATTTTGCACAACTGTTCAGAGGTCGAGGTGAAGAGACAGGCAGGACTGAAGGCAAAAGGGGTGGGGCGAAAAAACCTCTCCAAAACTCCAGCATATTGATTCAGCTCAGGGCTGTTACTGCCAGGAAGAAAGTCTTAGGAAAGGCATTTCAACCTTAGAGAATGGAGAAAAACTGTACAGAAGCCAGGAAAGTACCAAATAATTAATATGGTGAGGGGAGGGACAAGGGGCCAGCTGGCCACATTTGGCCCTGGGCCTGCAGTTCTGCAATCCTGACTCCTGAGGCTGCAACTATTTTGTTTAAGGAAGCAAGGGATTTTCCAAATGTAAACTGAGCTATCCGTTTGTTCCCTTTCATGCTTTGCCTAGCAACAGCTACACTGGAGTCATGTCCATTGTAAAGGTCCACCACAATCACATGCACCAGGGGCTTCTCAATCCACCACCCCAATGCTATCAGTAGGAACAGGATACCCAGAGAGTAACAAGTGTGGTGCAGATGGAGATGACAAGCAGTGCTTGCAAAGAGTGAAGAAGATAAGAAGTAATGCGATGTGGTGGTTAAACCAGAAGTGGGGAGCATGTGATCAAGCAGACACAGTTGGGACTGCAACTCTATTTCCGGCCGCTACCTTTGCTAGCTGGGTCTGATAGGATTTGGGAGTCTAAAAACAGCTGGAAGAGCATGGCTTCCCCCATTGCTGGCTTAGAGCATCTATTTAAGGAGACCCAAGTTTAAATCCATGCTCAGGCAAGAAGCTCACTGGGTAACCCTGAACCAGATGCCTTCTCTTAGCCTAACCACCTTCTGAAGGCTGTTATGGACACCTAGTCCCTTGGGCTGTAAGGCTAAAACAAGGGAGGAAATCCATGCTTTCTGCCCAAACCCCTTCCAGAGGGATAAATGTAATAAACAAAAATATAGGTCTATACAGGACTGTCCAGGCCTGCATATCACATGCCAGCTCATCAGAGCAGAACCACCAAATATTCAAAGAATGGAACCACTGCCTTCTTTAGCAGCAGGAATGCTGAAGAACTTACCCTCTCCTGGAAGTGGAAAAACAGAAGTTGATACTAAGGGATTGGTTTGGTCTCACACTATTCGGCCCACCCTTTCTCACAGAAGCTCAGGGCATTCCCCAAAGTGTTCACAGGAACTCTGTGACGCAAATCAGGCAGGGAAAGGTATAACTGGTCTCAGAGATGTCATGGCTGGGTGAAATACTAAAATCAGATTTTCCTGATCGAAGTCCAACAGTTGATATCAGGCTTTCCCAGTTCGATGACCTTCAGATCCGTTGTGCAATTCTCTTTATTCCCAGACTGAGTGTCCACTGCCTACCATGAGTTTCTTGAATGGTGTGAGTTCCAGTCTAACATGTATGTGCCATATTGGGAAAAGCGGCTCTTTGCATGACATGCAGTATACATTAAAGCCCTCATTTGAAAGAAGCACTACAGACAGTATGTTGGCATGACAGAATGCCAAATGGTGGGCATAACGTTTGGAAAACAGCTTGCCAGGCGGTTCCTAAACCTAAGTCTAGACTCTTGAGACTGGTCTAAAATTGATGGCACCACAATAAGTTATTCACACAGTGCGCTGTTTTCAAATGTGAGCGCCCCCATTTGGTTCTGCACCTCATGCAGGAGCTGGACGTGGTGTATCAGCCCTAATCACATGGTGAAACATTTTCAGCACAGGAGATGATTAAGACCCTGATTATTTCATCCTTACAAAGTGTTCTTCTATATTACCTCTCTTTTACTGGAAGTGTTCTTAACGGCTCTTACAGACTAAGAGAGAGAAGACTCTTAACAGGGAAATGTTTATTCAGAGTAAGTCCCATTGTGTTACTCGGAGCCTGATGTGCGCTGATAGCAGCCTAAGAGGGCATATTTATTTGACTTTACTGTTTGCCTAGGAGCTCTGTGTCAAAAACTCACTCAAGCATTTCATTTACAGAGTGATGCTGTTAGACTTTGTCTAATGCAAGTGGACATAAAGAAGGGGTCATTTAGTGAATCCAGCATCTTACAGTGCAATCTTATATGTGCCTACTAAGAAGTAAGTCCCACTGTGATCAATGGGGCTTAGTCTCAGGTGAATGTATGCAGGATTGCAGCCTTCTGTGAAAACCAGAAGTTAGCTTTGAAAAGACGTTCCAACTATGAGTAACAAAGTCCAAACATTCAAAAGCATGAGCAACATTCGGAACTGCTGCATGAGCTAAGTCAAGGATAACCAGTTATAGATTTAAGACTTGTTGCAGGCCTTGGATACAACACAAACATGAGCATGCAAATAGTTGTGTAGGTATTCAGTTGCTCAGAATATGGATGCAAAGGACTTAAATGATCTCAATCAGAAAAGCCAAGCCCTTCTACTCCTTATGGGGCAATAGCATGACAGGTTTATTACTCCTAGTTTGAATTAGAATATGAGACTTAATTTGAACAATTACACCCACCCACACACAATTAAAACAGCCCCAGAACAGGTATTGCGATGCTAGCAGGGTATGATATGGTAGGCAAATGGAGGAAGAACTGTACAGCTATGCTGCACTTGAAAATATTTTTCGACCCCACTTGAAGCAGCCTTTTCTGGGCATGGAGGAAGGCCCATGCTTTGGAGCAGAGCACGTGTGTTCTGTGAAGAGAGTTCCAGGTTCAGTCTGGGAAGGCTGGAAGATCTGAGATGGTCCCAGTGTGACTCTGTATAAGGCAACTATATATTGTTACAAGCCCATTGGAGATGTTTCTCCAACTACGCTCTTGTGTAGGCCAAGTACCAGAGCATGTGAACAAGGTAGACATTTGCCACTCGGGGAGTCTTGCATCCAACTCTCTGCTCTGAAATTGCAGATAGTACAGAATCGGCTGTAAGCGTTTATACATGACATCAAGTTAGTGCACTGAGAACATCTCAAGCCAGCCTGGCTCCTGGCATGATGCCATCAAAGCTTCCAAACATGTGCACAGTGGTAATCCTAAATTTGCACAGGAGACAATGAAATGGTTCCAAACTGTGAAAGTTCATAGCACAAGCAGGCAAACAAAATGACCACAATGCTAGGCCTCGTCATTCCATTAAAAACTTAAGGGGCCAAAAACAGTTTGCCAGCAGTGCTTGAGAAGTAAGTCATCCCATTGAGCTATTTAACAAATATTTAAGTCTAAAGAGACAGACAGGTCTATTTCTGTCCAGGTTCTCGTGGGCAATTCTCTTATTGTAACAAACAACCAGCCAAGTCACTTGAAAGCAGGGTTTTTATTATTATTATTTTAATTTTTAGACTGTGATGGCTGGAGGGGTGCTCCCAACAGTTTTGCAAGCAGTGAGAAATTCAAATGAAAAGCACAGCAGGTCGACTTCTGTGACAGAGTCACACAAATGTGCACACAAAACCAAGATTAAGTAAGCCTATGAAGGAAGTTCATTAAAAAAAATGCATTTGGGTTCGTAGGCAGAAGCAAAGAAACAGAGGGAGTGGGAGGAATGGCATAGAAAGAGAGAAGCACTGAGGCTTTCAGCAGTAGAATGTGACAAGTCTTCCACACCAGACTGACTGCCTGTTTTAAGACACTGCATGCCCAGCCAATTGCCTCCAAGCAAAACCCTCCCTGGAACTAATAGTTGCTTGGGAGGAGGGATTTTTGTAGCAGGAAGCTCTTGGCCATGCTGTCCCCAAACCTTCAGAGCAGCCATGCAGGGTTGCTAATTAGCCATACGAAGAGAGAAAGGATGGTGGATATCCTGCACAATCCAGGTTTGGCCCTCCAGAAACATGGGGCATTGGCCTACTCTTGTATACAGCAGAAGATGATGACTATATTAAGCTTCAATCCTACACACACTTACCTGGGAATAAGTCCCACTGGACAAAGAGACTTATTTCAAAGAGACATGCCCAGGACTGTGATGTTAATTCCTTGTCTTCTTGAATAATCAACAATTATCACAGCCCCTGCCCCCATCTGCCATCTCACTGGAGTTTGAGAACACCTTTTCCTCTTTTCCACGTCATATAATAAAATGCTTTGTTGCCCCTGTGAGGCAGTTCCATTCACGTGCAAATTGACATTAGCATGTTAGACCTATGGGGAAAAGAATCATATAGGAAGTGTAGATTCAATCATTCTTCCTGCCCCCACCCCAGCATTGCTACCCATTTTCAGATGGGCCTGGGCCAAAGAAGAGTTGTGGGCTTTTCACTGTAATCCATAAAAAGATTTTAGCTGAGTATTTAGCTAATAACAAGGTTTGTGCACTTCATCCAGACTACGAAATCATTGCATGCAACTATGAGGGCTGTATGCTGCCATTACAGAGACATTAGGAAAGACAAGAAGCAGCTTAAGTGGCCGTTGTGAAAATGGTCCTGAGAGTATGGAGACCCACTTAGAACAGGGAAATAAGAATGGTCACTTCATCCTGAGCGCATGTGTTATGCACAGGTTACAGGATGTAGTGCAAGAATGCAGTTAGCAATGCTAAAACAGCACCATTTACACGGTTAACAATCTTCTAGCTCATGATTTGTATGTATTTATGAGCACTGCTGAATGACCTTCAAGAATGCCTGTAAGACACTGACAGTGTGCATTAGAAAAACTCAAGCACTTTTCCCCTGAACAAAATATGGCTTTCATACACTCACAGCTCTGATGCAATCATTTGAAAGAGGACATTAATGAGTAGCAAATCATGGAATGGAAGAGACTGCTACATCAATTAAAAATGGTAAGCCTACTAGTTGCACTTGGAAAAAAGTGCAGTCCTATTGAACTCAACAGGATATATATCTGGGTAGACATGTATGGGATATTGCATTGTTAAACAACTAATATCCTGCTCCTATGATATGTTTATTCTGAAGTAAGGGCCACTGAATGGGAGTTCCCTTCTGATATGATGTGTAAGGGTTTCAGGTGAAGATTCTCCAAGTACATGTGCAGTAACATTCTTATTGGCTGCTCTTTCAATAAAAATGTTCAGAAAGCCCAGATTTCAAGAGGGCAGTGACTCTCAAAGTCTTGCATATATTTCAACAACAGATGCTGGTTCAACAAAAGGTATCACCCAATGAATTTTCCTTCTCTCAGCAGGCTCTGTAATGTGTGCCAGACTTGAAAAGCATAGGCTGTTCCATTACCCTAGATACATTATTCAGAGGGGGGAAATGAAGTGATACAGTCACCACTGTAGTGGAAATAATGCAAGAATGAATCCCTTCTCTATCCCCAACAAAGGAAATTCGCTCCACCAGTGGTTCTACATAAACTGTGCTTGTTTATGAAGCCAGATTTCATTACAAGCAGGAGAAATGTTATCTTTCTGTGGACATGCTGAAATGGACCGCAGCACAATAGGCCTATGTGATAGGACAATATTACAGAGTCAGGCAGCAGCTTATGTTTATCACTATCAAAAACATCCCCCAGTACAGAGTTAATGAGTGGCCAGAACACTGCATTTTGAAAGGGCAAGGTCATGAACAGCAGACCGCTGACACTCCACATCACCCCAGATCCTGTCATGGCTGAACATCAAGGCCTCCTTCAACCTGAGCAAGGCATCATCAGGCAACAAATAAAAAAGATAAGCCCAAACTGAGCATACTGGGAGCCTCTATGCCGTAATTGCTTACAATGCATTAGCTTAGGGTACAATGCATACACACCACTGAAATGAATCAGATCTGATTGTAAAATAATAGTTGCCCAGTGACATTATTAGATGCCAGAGAAATGGAAACCCCAGGCCAATGTTCATGGTAAAGCCACAATACTCAATTCCTTCAGCTTTAAGGGTCATCATAAGCACAGCCTGACAAAGCATTTCTGAAGCCTCTAGGATTACTTAGCCAAAGCACATAATTTAGTGGTCTTTGCTAACCCAGCAAACACATAAAAAAACCTTACTCTATGTTCTTGCTGCCCCAATTTTTCCCTGCTCCAATAAAAAAGAAAACCATTCCAAGATCCACATGTCAATTTTATTCAAGGGAAGAAGACATGGTGCTAGATCCACACACTGGTCCTTAGGCAAGGTTAATGATTTTCTAGCTAGGAGTCAACGTTTAATTGTTTTTCTCTGTAAGACAAAAGCCCCAATAATATGAGCAGCCAGCACATATATGAGATATTTTCCTATATTACACTTAAATTTAATACAGTCAACATGAAGGACAGTTTTTGCAAATGTTTGTGCATGTCTGTTTTTATAAAAAGGAAACCTGGGGAGACTTCGGGTAAGTTCCCTAGTTTGATACTCTTGAGTCAGCCTCCATAAACAACAAAGCATAGGACAACCTTAGAGTGATTAATGCTGATATTCACCAAGATGGGTTGAAAAGATAGCAACAACAGAAGAATCAATAAATTTAATTAATAACTGCATGCAGCACTGCATGCTGAAGTCTAAATGAAAGAGGTCAAAGAGAGAGAGAAATCAGCATACCGGCAGAGATAAGAAAAATAGACCCCTGCTCTGTCTCCCAAGGCTGACTGGAAGGATTATAAAAGGATATTAACAATATACATGCACAGCACATGGCATTAATAAATGTGAACATAAAATCCTGTGGCGCTATGAGAGCTAAACTTTGGAACAAAAGGCTCTAAAGGGGAGCAATGATGAATGATTTAAAGACCTTAGGTAGGACATGGACTGAACAATAGCTCACTGAATACCACTCCAAGGTATAGAAATTAGGAAGAAAGGTATTAGGAGCATTTCTGATGATATCAAGAAATACAACAGTCCTGAGGACTGACCTAACTGACAGGAAAGACCAAGGAATACACAGACACAAAAGGGCCACTTTTCTCTTAAAGTTAGGATATAAGACCTGGAAGCAAGACAGAGGAGGCAAGTGTGCTGGGAAGCATGCCTGAGGATAATTTCCCTGGTTTCCAAATGGGTGAGGAATGGCTGTCTCTTTTATAACTGCACCAATTCGGGTAAGTGAAATGGCATTCACAAGCAAACCAGAATGTGTGTGCTTGCAGCATGAAGGGACTGGATGCAAGCACACGTTTGGGCCAAGGGGCACACAACCAGGTCAAGAATGAAAAACATGTTGCAACAAGGTAAAATTCTGTCACCTAAGGAGGAGGGATGGGGGACATGCACTAATCAAGTGGTAATGTCAGCATGGTATGAGGAAGGGGAAGGTTGAAAAACAAGAATCTAAAAGAAAAGTTGCTGTATTTAAAGGCATGGCTACAACTGCAGGACAAGGGCATGTAGGAAAGAATACTGTGCATTCCTTAAATAAGGCATGCCGTAGACTGGATGGAAAATCAAATTAGGGGAGAGGAAGGATCCAATCTATCAAGTAGGATCCAGTGTCAACAAAGACAATGCACAGAAGGGCATGAAAGTGAGGCCAAAGTGCAGCCTCTGTCAAAGGTACCTAGCAGAGGGAACCCTGCTCAGAGTACAAGGCTACAGTGTCATCCTGGTTGCACTGTGCCTCTGAAATGTGGATTGCAGCACAGGGGATAAGAGCAACTTGGAGTCAGGATTGTGAGGCACGGGTGGCAGAGCAAGAGGAAGGTCTGTGGCTGACAGGATGCAAACCCCATACGTAGCATTCGACAGGGTGAGCTACCTACCAAAGGGAATGTGAAGGGCAGCAGTGCTTCAGGTTTGCCCAAAAACTATGCATGCAGTTGGACCCAAATTCCCAGATGCGTGGAGATTGGCTGTGATAAGAGGAGGGAATGGGACTCTGCACTTACGCAGAAGTCCTTTTCTGTAAAGCTAGCCTGGAAACAGGAAAAGAGGAGGCAGGAGATCTAGCAGGCAGCATTTATGGGTTATGGGACTCAGTTCAAGGTCTAATTAAAGTCTTTAGAGAAGGCAAACTCTGGAAAGCATAAAAAAGGGCAAGACCAGTATTAGATTGCGGCATAAAGGGAGATGTGTATTGTAAAGTACGCTGGAGCACAAAACAGGTTCAAGTAAGAACAGTATGAAGATAGACTGCTGTGGTTAGGGGTGACACCATTCCTTCTCTGGACTCCTGTCAGAAACTTAGCAGCTGCACAACAGACAGAAATTCCCCAGGTGCAGTGTTGTCTCCCTTCTGTCCCCAACCCAAGCATCAGCATGCAGTGATGTATACATGACCTGCTGAATGTCTGTGTATTGTGCAGCCGTCAAAGGGCACGAACGAGAAGCCTAGTGATGAAGGGATCTGAACACACGTGCAGGACAAAGTTGGTGTGTTAAGGATACCGACAGAATGAACACACCAGTGGATTCTGGCAGGTGGTAAAGCAATCACACCCCATGCACCCAACTTGCAACTCTATTTCAAAAGCCTCCTGAAGTGGAGCAGCAATGCAGTCAATGCAGCAGTAAGGAAAAGTCCAGGGCAAGGAGAACGCAGAAGAGCCAAGCATGTGTGAACTGTCCCCCACTCTCTGAACAGAGAATGGCGTAAGCAGTCTGTGGGAAAGGCCGGGTTCCAAGCTCTGAGTCAGTGACTGACAAGGAGAATCAGCCAGGAGATCCAAGTATGACGCAGGCAGGTACAGAAAACATACCAAGACGGGAAGCTCACCTGGGGTCAATCGCGATCGCTTAGGCTACCCTACCTGACAGGGCCATTGTGGGGACAGAACAGGGGGAAGGAAGCACCTGTGCACAAACGATAATTAGCCGCGCGCGGGTGGGTGGGGTGGGGTGGGGTGGGGAGAAGGGAGCGGGGGAGCCATCGGCGCGCGTCCCTCCTTTGTCGCCTCACCTGGGCGGCTTGGCGGCGGCGCTCTCCCGCTTGTCCAGCACGCCGGGCACGCAGTTGGTGAGCTCGGTCCAGTCGGCGTGCAGCCCACAGCTCCAGCCCGTGGAGAAGCGCGAGAAGAGCCAGGTCTCCCGGCGGTTGGGGCGGTAGCAGGTGCACTTCTTCTGGCCGGGCCGGCAGTCGCAGGGCACCTCGAGGCGCACGTTCTGCACCAGGTGGCGGCCGAAGGTGGTGCCGCCCGTTTTTTGGATGTGCAGGAAGACGATCACGTCGTCGCCCTTCATGTCGAAGGCGAGCCGGCGCTCCAGCTCCCGCACGGGGAAGTAGTACTTCTTCACGTAATGTGGGTCCGGCGTGGGGAAGAGGTCCAGCTCGTCCTGGTACGAGCGCACGCTCGGCGAGCCCAGGCTCAGCCCCGGCCCCACATACTGGTATAGGATGAGCATGAAGCACACCGAGCCCGCCACGATCAGCAGGAACTTGCTGTTCCTTTCAACCATGGTCCTTCCAACGCGCTTCATATGGCACCATCTCCCAGCAAGGGGTGGGGGAGCGGCGGCGGCGGCGGCTGACGGCGCCGAGGTCTTCTGCTCCCCTTTTCCTGCTCAGCCGCCTCCAAACAAGCCAAAAACAAAAAGAAGCCGAGTCTCCTTCTCGCGAAGAGCGCGGGGAGGGGGATTCCCTGTCCCTTCCCCCTTCCTCCTCCTCCCCTCCTTTCTTCTCCTCAGAAAGATCCGCAAAAGGGGGAGGCGAGGAGCAGCCGCTGGGGAGGGGGGGCCATGCAGAGCCCGGTCCCAAACGCCCCCCTCCCCAGTTCTGCCTCCCCTACAGCCCCGTCCCGCCTCTGCCCGCGGGACTTCGCCTCTTCCTTTGCCCCGGCTCCAGTCCCTGCAGGCGGCCGGGCGCTCCCTGCACGCCGCCGCGGCGGCGGCGGCGGCGGCAGCGGCTGCGGCTGCGACGCTCCCGGGGCTCGTGCGGGGCTCGCCGCCGCCGCACGCTAGTTCAAGTCCTTCCTGCCTGGCTTCCTACTGCCAAGCCCCACCATGATCCGAGCCCAGCATGCACAGCGCCGCCTCCGCCGCCGACGCCTCCTCTTGCTCGGTTCCCCGCTCCAGGCGCACACTGGAGAAAGGGAGAGCGGCAGCCGCGCACACGGGCACGCCGCAAAGCCTGCACTTCTGGAGGCTCCCGAGTTGCACGCGCCCGCCCGCAGAGGATTTTGCCGTGGATGCGTGCTTTCTTGCCGCGGCTCCTTTCTGGACTTCTTCACTTCCTCTTTCGCTTACCCGAAGCCTGCCAATGGCGAGGCGCAAAGAGCGGGGCCGCTCAAGTTCAGGAGCACGGCGCTCATCGTGCTCAGAACTGACGTTTCTCGCTCTCGCTGGCTCGTTCGCTCGTGCTCGCCTTGCCCGTCCCCGCGGAGTAAAAGATACCGACGTTGCTAAATCACGAGGGTGGGAGTTTGCTTTCAAGAGAACGCGAAGTCTGCAGGTTCTCTTTAGCCTTATGGGGCTGCCCCGCCGCTTGCTAATTTCTTGAAACAACGGCGTAGTTGGCAGAAATTCAACAGGTGCTGTTTTTCTCTGGCTGAAGATGCAGCGATGGGTAAAGGCTGGCGGAAGGGGGCAGATATGGGCCTCGCAGACTTACATCTGAGATCCAGGGGTGGTCAAATATTTCCCCCAGACTTCCCCCCCCCCATTTTTAAATTAAAATACTATCCTACCATCGGAAGCCAAATGATGAAGCTTTAATATAGCTTTAAAACCTGGATAGAAAAAAGGTACTCATAACTAGCATATTTCAAAGCTTTTTTGACAGCTGTGAGCAGTGATAAAAATGGGAATTATTGTGTGTTGCATGGCTGTAGGGCTTTCTAAATGACCCTCAAAGCCTGCCTTTGGTTTTGCCCTCCTCGAAATCACCAAGGAAAAAATCATGAGGCTCCACGTCTGGGAGGAAGTCTCAAAGCACTCCAACCCTAACCCTAAACTGAGTGTGATTGTCAGCTTTGCACTTTCAGAACCACAAAATGATAACTTGATAACATTGATAAGATTTGAAATGCTTCATTATACAGTCTCTTCACATCTTCAGCTATCACTCAAAGGGAGCACATGGGACACTGGGGATCTTGTAACACTTTTTTAAATAGATTTCCTTCCATTAAGGAAGGTGCAAGCAGCAAGGTAACTTCCATAAAAAAAGCAGGTCTCTGTTCCTGTTCCTTCCTTTCCAGTTCTAACCTCCCCTTCACAATTAATCTCAGTAATCCCTTCATTGTGATGTCACAAACAATTGCTATTCTGATGTCACAAAGACAGGATTACAGGGATGGGAAATGGTGGAAAATGCAGAGCAGAAATACCAACAGAGGCCTACAATTAAGGAAAGATTGAGAGAGCCTCATGGGGGGGGGGGGGGAACAAATCCACAAACAAACTGTTGCTAATAGGAAAATGGTTTTGCTATGAGCAGGAGTAAGATTTGCAGCTCTGAAGGTTTTTTGACCAACTCTGGTTTTGACAATTGACAGCTATGGAGGAAGATGCAGAGGGCAACACAACAGACAAACCTGAATCTTGCCTCTAGGAAGTTTTCTTCTTGTGTTCTGAATTCTAACAAAGGTCAAGGGAAACCTCAGATGTGAGCAGTGAAACTGTCTTATTTTCGACAGTAGTTGTAAATATGTGACAATAAACCTGACAGAATACCAAGAGCAGTGGTAACTCCTGATGCGTAGCCAGGAAGCTTTCTGCTCTGTGTTGCACCCTGTTGTCTCAATCACCTGTTGGCCAGGGTGAGCAGGTCTGTGGTCTTCTCTCAAAGCTTCTTCAATAGGCTTTTGTATCCTTCTAAGACTCACAGTACATAGTACTATTACCAGACGGAAGAAAACTGTAAAGGTTTGTGGGTTCCTACACATTTCCTATTTTTATCAAGTCCTGGTGCACCATCCAACAAATCACTGCTGTCAGATTGTTGTGGATTTCTCCAAGGTGAATGGAAAGGACTCCCCTCCCACAATGCCTTTCCATCCAGTGGGGAAGATCCGCATGGGAAAACCTAATGCTGTGCACAGACTGCCATCACTGGACAGAAGCAAAAGAGTGTAAATACCTTTTTATCATAAAAACATAGCAACATAACATTAAAAAGCCATGCTGGACCAGACCAGTGACCCATCAGCACTTCATTCACACGGTAGAAAACTAGCTGTACTCGGGCACCCTAAAGCAGGATGGGTGTGAGAGCACCTCCTGTCTGGGCTCATCAGCAACTGGTGTATGCATGAAGTCCAGCTCTGGTTATGGAACTGGCACTTAGCCAGCAAGACTAGTAGCCATCTCCTCCTCCATGAATCTGCTACCCCCCCCCTTCAAAGCCATCAACATTGGTGGCCATCACCACTTCCAGAGTATTCCGCAGTTCAACTTTGCATTGTGTGAAGAAGTACTTTCTTTCACCTGTCCTAACCCTCCCACTAATCAGCTTTGTGGGATGACCCCAAGCTCTACTATTCTGAAAGAAGGAGAAATATGCCTGCTCTTCCACTCTCTCCAAACTATGCGTAATGTTAAACATCTCTATCGTTATCTCCCCTAACTTGCCTTTTATCTAAGCTAAGCAGCCCTAGTTATTGTAGCTGCTCCTCACAGGGGTGTTAACACCAGCCGATCATTTTACTTGTCCTTCTCTGCATTTTTTATAACTCCATAATGTCCTTCTTTTAGGTGTGGCAAGCAGAACTGCACCAAGAATCTGTATAAAAGGAGTACAGTCTTGGTAGTTCTATATTCTCTTCCTAACTGTGCTAAAAATGGCACTGTGGACTGGACTAACATTTTCATCAAACTGGTCACCTACAGCCCAAGAGCCTTTTCCTGAAGGCTCCAGCTAGTTCAGATCACACCAGCCTATATTTGAAGTGAGGATTTTTGACCCCAACATGCATTATTTTACATTTGCTCACACTGAACTGCATTTGCCATTTTGATGCCCATTCTTGCAGCTTGGAGAGATCCCTTTGCAGTGTCTTACAATCCATATTGGTTATATATTATGGCTTTTCTATTGGAGTTCTATAAGGGTGGATTCAGAGTTGACTGCCTGTGCCATGTAAGCTGTTTAAAAGCTCATGGTAGCAGCTGCAAGAGCACATCAGGCCTGACTAAACAGGACATGGCCAAGACACTGAGTGATGTATTTGATGTGTACCCATCTTTCTACCAAGAAAACGACACTCAAAGAAGCTCACCTTTTGATTAAAGTAAACAAAAATCAAATGAAAACTTGATTGAAATGGTTGAATACACATTTTGAAAACTCAGTGGCAACAGAATCAAGCAGTGCATAATTAATTTGTGGAGTTAATTGTTGCAGGGTGCAAACATGGAGGTGATGAATGGCTCAAATGGTTTTAAAAGGGGACTAGAGAATTTTTTGGCAGATTCTGTTATTGCTGCTAGTGATGGCTACGTGGGATTTCCAAGGACAGAGACAACATGCCACTGAATAGCAGCTGCTGGAGAGCACCCAAGGAAGGCATCTGGATGGCAATTGCATGAACAGAGTTCTGGGCTTTGGCCTGATCCACAGCAGGGGGCTTCTTATGGCCAGTGGTCTATTGTCTATAGCATCTTACAATGCACAGAGTCCAATTTTTCAACACTTTCATTCTTCCTTTTTTTGACAAGCTCTAGAAAAAATCTTCTCCACAATACATTGCAGAAAGCTACACACCCTCCACGTAGGTGAAATTGCCACATATTAAATGTATAGGTAGCACCATGGCACAAGAACGTTACTGAGATATTCCCCCAAAATACGGTATAAGAGTAGGAGAGGGGAAGCCACCACAGCTATCTCTGTAAGAACTTTATTTTATTTATAAAGGGTGGAAACCAGGTTTTATTTTTAAATCTATTATCATTAAGTAGGCTAGAATATGATGGCTGTATTAGTCATAGAGGCAAGGTGAGTTATACTGCTCAGCTCTTCCCAACTAGAGAAAATAAAGTCTTTATAGCAGCCCAAAGAATCACACAGGGCTTAGGCTGTTTGTTAGGCTTTGATTATTTTTCCCTTTAAAATTTCTACTGATTTTCTCCCCAGCTTTTTGAGTCTCATTGTAGAATTTTTATTTATAATATTTATTTACAATAATATTTCCATTATGGAAAGACCACAGTGGACTGTAGGAGGTCAATTTAAGTTTGGGAATTTATACCTTGATTTGGGAAGTGCTGGCATTTATGCACTATTTTATGTAAGTGGTTGAAATATATGTGAGACTATAAAGAGCCACAAAGCAGTTTGTGGTATTGATGTTTGCCTCTGGTTGTAAAAATATATAACTAGTGCAATAACCTGCCGAGTGTTAATCCCAAGTAAGGGTTATTTACCGTAGAAAGAGTTAGCAGTAAATGTGAAGTAAGAAGAGAATATTAGAGAATATACTTTTGTTTACTTGCAGCATATTGATGATCAGTTGTAAATGTAGAGCTGCTATCATAGATCTCTCTCCTAGTTTATATAGTTGGTGGACATATGAGCTGTGATTGAAGGATAGCATGCACCAACGCAATGTATAAAAAAAGCTTCCTATTCCTGAACAAGGGTATCCTTATGCGAGGCTGGTACTTTCTGCATTGCTATGTGAGTGGATGGAGTACTTCCATTTCTCTCAAGGACTGCAACTGGCTTCCACTTCCCAAGAGACTGAGCCATGGGGGTCAGCTGTACAATTCTGAGATGCAACCCTCTCTAGAATGCTTTCCACAGCACCCATGTGATAGAAAGATGCTGACGATTAGCGATCGTGCGGGCATATTCTGCTTGAGAACTTGTCTATAGCATCTAACCATTGCCTTCAGAAAAATGCTGAGCTAGGTGGGTCACTGATGTGACCTACTGAATGCAGCACTTCTTATAAGTGTGAAACACTGCAAAATGTATTTACGTAACACTGTACTGGAGAAGCAAAATGCCAAGCATCATAATACTGTAATGTTTACAAGTGAAAGCTATGACGGTGTTACAGATTCATTTTGTTTCCAACCTGCGGGAACACTGAGGTGATCAAATGCCTTTGGAAGAGCTACCATAGTAACTCGTGATTGCAATGTTCTAGACACTGCTTTTTACCCTTTTCTGGAGATAAGGAAGACCAGGGCCTTGGTGGCAGGATTACTGTGTTTATGTGTGTGTTCTCCATCCAGGAACAAGAGAATGCTGGAGAGCTCAGTGTACCCTAGTTGCTCTAAGAGTGCAATGCAATCACTTTAAAAATAATGGAAGTTTTATCATGGGCTTCCCCAGAAGCCGAATGGCAGATCTTGTTTTATCACCCAACAGTCCCTGCTGAGAATAATCATGGGTTATCTGACTTTTCAGTTCTACTGACATATCTTGTGCCAAACACCTGATCTCAGTGTATTATCAGTGTAACTTGTTACTCTTAAGGCATTCCATTTACTTGTTTTGGTATTACATTTGTCCTACATGAGAGTAGCAGAAAGTGTGCAGTTAAATTACACTTTATCCTTCCATAGCAATAAATAAATGAATAAATAAATGACATCCACTGGCTAATTGCATGAAGTTAGCACTGTATTGTAGTTCATAAGTAAGCCCAGAAAGCCAGTACTTGTACTACTTTTAGTGAGACTACTTGATAGTTTGCAGTTAAATGACTAGTTTTGATGAATGAACATTGAAGAAGTCAGTGAAGCATTAGTTCTTGGATTCTAACCTAGGATTACTTTTAAGTGGTGGTATATACAATTGCTGGAAGTGATTATTTTTGTGGGGTGAGGAACAGCCCTGGATTGTATCTAGAGCAGGTTCTGTATTATGTTCTGCATTCACAAACATAGTATATTCTGCTGCCTTGCTTTGGAAACAAAAAATAATTTGTTCTAAAAATCAGGTGCTTCCTGTTATCAGAAGGTTCATACAGCTGAGGGGATGATGGATTGGAGATGTTGAGCTGAACTTGGCTTCCATTTGGAGCATGATGGACTTATACACGTTGAGCTCTGGGATCTGTCAGCCTCGTTCAACCAGTGGGGGACCTGTGGTCTTCCAGATGTTGGACAACTCCCATCACCCCGATCATTAGCTTAATGGTAGTCAGAGTTCAGTAACATCTGGAGAGCTGCAGGTTCCTCAGGCCATGTAATGAAACAAGAATAAAGTAATTGCCAAGTAAATTTTAAGTTTTACAAACTGTAGAGGACTTAAATATTTTAGAAGCTTTATAGTCAATAGCAGGGTCTTGATCTAGTTACGAGTAGGCATGTTATCTCATCAAAGCTATAGCTGGAAATTTTATGTAGACAGCTAGAAAAAAGTAAATTATATCTGAATTTCTGCCTTAATTTTCCAGATCCCTAAACACTCATCGGCACCATGATTATTGCAAATGTCGATGACAGATAGTTCAGATGAAGCTATAAAAGTTGTAGAGCCTCTAACCATAAAGAGGGTAGCAATCCACACTGTTATGAACCTGGAGTAATTTGCCTTAAAGAGATGTTTTAAGGAGCAACAAAAAGTGAACACAGATATAGAAAAACCATGGCTTTATCAAGTACTACTGTCTACAGATTTCTAAGCAAAACATACTGGAAGGATCATGCAGTTAGCACTATAAATGTTTATGGTTCCAAATCAGATTCATTTTATGACACCAATTAAGATTTGTTTGCTTACAAAGGTTTGTATTCAGAACTACTGAGAGTTATGTTTAGAATATTTGTGACAACAGGAAAATAGTTATTTCATCCTCAATTGTGATTCTAGCATCATACAATAGCAGGACCCTGGTCTGATTCCCATCTGCTTTATATACACCGTAAAACAAAAGGTACAGCACATACACGGCCTTTGCAAATGGTAGACTAATTGAATAAACAGTTGGAAAACTACTGATGTTTTAATCTGGGAACTTAAATACAGAATCTGCATAAAAGAAACCGCAGAAGGTGCAAACCTTGTCCTTACAAGGAGATTCACCTGAAGATGCACCTCCCTCCATTTTATAAAATCAAGCTTCATGCCTGAGAACCAAAAGATCAACCTGTGAAGCTTCCTTTTGGAATGCCACACTCTGTGCAATGCTGGTTTGCAGAGCATGGGGGCAGCACCATCAATAATAATTGCTATATATTTACAAACCAGTTGATGCTACAAAATTGTAGGATTTTCCAGTTGTAGCACTGCAATTCAGTTTCATCTTATCAAAACACCCTTTCATAGAAATCAGATCGTGAAAATTAAGGAATGTCACATCGTGTGGTGGAGGTAGGGAAGAGAACACTTAGAGGCTTGCTGAAGCCAAATAGTTTCTAACCAATTTCTAATTAAATCAAAATAATATTCTGGAGGAAGCTTTCCTTGAGATGTTTGGTAAGCCATTTGAGGGAGGACTCCCAAGTGCAAAAGGCAAAGGGGAATCCATTACTGATGGGCGAGCATTTGTTTCCATTTTGCTTGCTTGTGTGGATGTGATTGTGTCTCCAGGAAAGTGACCCCACACTGGCACACTGCTTCAGGCTAAGGCTTTTGGCTAAAGAAGCATGAAGTGCAAGCAAGCAGCTAACCAGCTGAAGTGAGTTCTGTGAGCTGCAAATCTCTCTCTCCCTGCCGTATCGTCCTTTCATATTATTTTATATTGTGTCTTTGCTATGACTTATCATTGTTGCCAGCCAATTTTGCCAGTAAAGTAAGTTAGATATTCAAAGTAAATAAAATACTAAACTCATCTACCAGAGACCTTTATCCTGCAGTGATCACAGGTGTATCTTGTGGACATAACTTTTGTGAATGTAGGGGGGGGGTGTGTGTGTGTCTTATGTGCGTGCCTGAAAAAGACACACATTGGTTGCTGCTCTGCAAGAATGAACAATGCCAGTGACTTTATAGTGGGAAGAATGAGAAACTCACTTCCTCAGAGGTTTTTTAAACATTGATTTACCCACCTCTCAAGCTATTCAAAAAAAGAAAATCTGCGTTTTTGTGAGCTTTCTGATACAGCTTGTCTTGGAAAAGCTGAACATCAAAAAGGCATATTAGGGAAAATAATGTACTACATACAGACATACGAGGAAAGTCCACACAAAGCTGCATGGAAAATGTGCATGTTAATAATGTGCATGCATTAGAAAATTGCACAGAACAAAATACAGAATTTTGTATGGGTTTCGTGTACGTAAATTGCAAACTCAGGTGGAAACAGATTGGAATGACAATCCCATCAAAACTGAGGTAGACAAATCCATCTTGTGCTCGTAAAGAGTGACATCACGTAGGGCAAGGAAGGGGAACCGGTGGCTCTCCAGCTGTTGTTGGGCTCCAGCTTTATCACCCCCAGACAGCATGGCCCATTATCAGGGATGAGGGGAGCCACTGTCATATACCTGGAAGCTCAGAGGTCCCCTCACATAGGTCCTTCTAGTGCTCCAGTGTTTCAAACTGCAGGAGTCCTCCTTTTGTGTTTTGATGCAAGGTGCTGAGTCCCTTGTCTTAATGAACCAGCTGGGCTGGCAGTGGAAGAGGCAGGACACAACATTGCCCAGACTCTGGCAGCCCAGCACCAGTCTGCTTTACGGCTGGCCTGGTCAGCAACCTAGTCTGAAGTACAAAGTAGCTGAAAGAAACCAGGGGAACAAGTGCATGAACTGTGCACTAGCTGGGTTCCTAGTAGGCTGTATCTGCTCTTGCAGCACAGACAAAAGAGCTGAGCAATGTCTGCTGAGCATCCCCTTTTAATGCTGCAGCTCTGCAAGGCTTGCATGCAAGAGAATGACAAGTGTCTGGTCTGCAGCTGATGAGATGCACAACTTCATCCTAAGTGCAGTGTTTAGCGGGGCTTCTTTCCTTTGCAGAAAGTGAAAGTAATTCATATGGAAAGCATATACATCGCCCTTTGTGTTGTCTGGCAATAGAAACATGTCTGGCAAGGGATGGAAAGTAAATGGAAAGTGCGGGTCTGGGGGGTGGGGTGGGGAGGCGTTTCTTCATTTTGAAAGTGAGACAATGAAATGTGAAAATGGCTGGGCAGTCACTGCTTGAATCAGGAAACATTTCCAATCTAGGAAAGGTCCAATGTAAGTTCTATGCAAATTCAAATGAGTCTGGAGAAGGAACTTGCTGTTCCTATCGCCCATGTCAGAACATTTGTTTCACTGCATTTTATTTAAGCCTGAAATTCATACATCCTGCCTTTTTACCACCTCCGCCTGCTCATCATCATCCTTAATTTCTAGGGACCCAATCCAGTGCTTTACAATGAAGTAAGTTTTTTTTTTTTTTTTTGGCAAAAGGTGATGTTTTGGTTCAAATATATGCTGCTTCTAAAACAGCCATTTCCAAATGTGTTGTTAAGGTGAGACCACAATCTTATATCTTGGCATGGAGGTGTCTTTATCCTTCACCAGAGACAAGGGCATTGCAGCCATGTGGCAGACATGGGAAAAGCAAGCTAGCTCTCAAAAATCAGAAGTCATTCAACAGCATTCAGGAAAAATAATCTAGTGATACGTTGATATCAAATGTGGTTGTACACATGGTTTTAAAAATGCAAGGTGATCTCCATGATTAACGAAAGTCCACTCGAGGTAATTTCTGATTTTAAAAAAGATGAATGACTCATGTGTGCCATCATATGTGGAAGGACTCATGTTTTATTGAGTGCCATCCACTGAGAACAAAGTGTCCACACAGGATGTTATGCCTTACACAGGGTAATTCTTTGTTTCTTTAATACTGGTATACTGGTTCACTTGCAAGCAGATTCCAGAGAGGTACAGAGGTAAAACAAGTAAAAGAATAAAAATAATAAAATCATACCAACAAGATAACATTAAGTCTGTGGCTGGTCTTGATGAAGGGATTCTGGAAATAAGCTTGGCTTTAGCAGGGCCCCAAAACATCCAAGTATTTTTGACCTTCCAAGGCATAAAATTTCATAGAAATGAGGCTACCACACTGAAGGTGCATCTCCTGCTGGACTGCAGTCATTCCAGAGGCTGGTCAGGAACCATCTGGAGAAAATCCTCCAATGACCTTAGTGATCAGACAGGTGAGTAAAGGAGGAGGTATTCTGTCAAGCATCCTGGTTCCAGGTTGCGCAGGTCTTTGTACTCCAGTAGTAAAACCTGCAGCCTGGCCTGGTGGTAAATAGGTAGCCAGTGCAGTTCTTTCACAAGGAAAAAGAAGCAGCTCCAAGCAGTAAGCAAGCTGCTGCATTCTGCTCTAGCACCAGCTTTTGGAGCAGTGCTAAAAGGATCCCACACAGAGTGCATTGCAATTGCAATTATCCAGTCTTGAGGTTACTAACACCTGTATCACTGTGGTCAAGCTATCCTTGTTCAGGAGGGGCTGTAGCTGGCAAACCCCCTGGAATGGTACAAAGACTACTGGATATTGGGCAGTATAGAAATTAAATGAACAAATAAGGCTGTCTGAACCACCACAGTCATTTGGGATTCCAGCAATGTCAATGGATCTAGGAATACACCCTACTACACTATGAACCTGATCTATCAGAAGGGGTGCAACTCCCACCCAGATATGCAGTGAGCTCCTTCCAGGACTCAAAATGGCTCAGATACAGGGCTTCCATCTTGCCAGATTCAGCTTCAGTTTATTGGTTCTCAGCTAGCCCATCTTGGAGTCCAGACACTGATTTAGGGGTTGCGCAGCCTCTCTTGATTCAGTTGCCATGGGGCTCTAAATTGCTGTATGGCACTGAATCCCCTCATGACTACTCCCAGCATCTTCATATGATGGTAAACAACAGTAGGGACAGGAGTGTACCCTGCACAATCCCATAGCTCAATTGGCAGGGGTCTTTAATGCTACTCTATGAACTCACCTCTACCAGTAAGATTGGAATCACTATAATAAAGGGCCTCCAATGGAGGGAACCATGACTCCTGAACCATGGAGTCAGTTCAGGAGGATACCATGATCAATGGCACTGAAAACTCTTTTGATCTTGCAGAATTAACAGGGTTTTCCTCCTTTTGTGCCTTTCCCTATAGAGGTCATTCTTTAGGGCAAGTGAGGCTTTTCAGTTGCATAATCAGGTTGAAACCCAGACTGAAAAGAGTCTAGAAAATCAGTATCTTTCAAGAGTGCCTGCAGCTGCCCTACCAAAACCCTCTCAGGTACCTTATCTACAAAAGGAATCTTTGCAACTGCGTAGCAGTTATGAAATACTGTTGGGTCCAGAGTGGGATTTTCTAGGAGTAGTCATATTACTGCCTCCTTAAGGACAGCAGAAACTAGCCCTTCATGCAAAAAAAGCACGTACTCCTCCCTGGATCTGCCCTGGTCAACATCTTCTGCTAACTTTCATTAGCCGGGAAGGGTGGCAAGGATTGAGAGAGCATGTGGGTGGGTGGCCACAGAGCTGCAAGCACCTTGTATATATCATCTGGCTGCAGTAACTGAAAGCGATTCCACAAAATTGGGCAGATGACAACGCTGCTGTCAAGACGGGCAATTTTGTCCTCACGGTGTGATGCAAATGAGTCTTTGAGAAGGTTAGGGCCTTCCTTTGCTAAGGGAAATGTTAGAAGCTTCTCTACTGTCTGGAAAAGGTTTGCTGGATGTCTACTTGATGACCCAGTTGAGGCAGCAAAGTAACACAGCTTTGATGCCTGCACTGGCACAATTATGCGAGGGAGCATGTTTGCTCATCTTTACTTTGAGCCATATGTTGTTTGCACTCTAGCCAGCTTCTAGCCCATTTCATTGCCTCCAGCTCCACAGTATACCAACAAGTGGAGCAAGTTCTGCAGAGCCAGCAAGGGACTGGGATGCAATAGAAACTTTGCCCCTTCACATCTCATCGCTCCATAGAGAGGCCAGGGCCTCAGCTTGATCACCAGCTGTGCCTGGTGCAAATTCCCCAGCAGAACTCAGAAATCCAGTGGATTCCATCAGTCTTTTGGGGTGGACAATTTCCTACCTCCACTGGAGGGAAATAATGTCATGAGGTCAGACCTCAGCAGGAAATCAGCTGACCATGATAAGCTTTTCAGGGTGGCTTAGATCTTCCTCCGAATTTCCAAGCTACTGATCTCACAAATTGTAGCAAAGATCAAGGCAAAGGCATCCCTACTCCATGTGTTGGGCTAATGGCAAACTGAGATAGCCCCTCTTGTCACCTCATGAGAAGACACAAACCAGTAAACTGTGTTTAGTAGGTATGGAACAAACCAGGATATTAAAGAAACACAAACTGTCAGTGGCAGAAACTTGTTGTTGTTGTTAAGGGAGAAGAATAAAGAAATTGCTGATGCCGCTAGCACTTCTGCAACACTGAAGCATTCCTTGGCTTTGTGAAATGGCATCCATTTTTTCCTCCTTCAAAGGAGGAGGGAAAGCAAGGTGGTGGTGAATATTTTAATTCAGCTCTGATTCTAGGACTGTGGTGAATATTTAGGAGTAAAAAATGCAAGCATGGAAAAGCAGCTGTTTGGGGGTGGGAGTTGAAATAATTTTCAAAGGCATCCCTAAGTCCACTGTTCTGCATTACTTCATTGGGTGGTTCACAACCCTTAGTAGTCTCCAGGAAGCTTCTTTCTGGTTAAGGACAGCCCATTTTTCATAGTAGTGAGGTACCATGACATTGCATAGCCAGGCAGATTAGGCTACAGTTCAAAGCTGCTATGAAATTTACTATGATTTTTCACTATCTGTAACAGGGGTGAACAACTTGCCTTCCTCCAGATGGTTAGGCCTACCACTCCCATGATCCTTCACCATGCTGATGGGAGTGGTAGGCCAGAACATCTGTTGAGCCATTACGTACAACAAGTTTTGCAACAACAGTTAATGAATTTAGAGCAACCATAGTAGGAAACAACCAAAAAAGAGGTGCATTTTTCAAGCAAACCAAATCATCCTGATTGAATGTCAGATACTGGAAGAGGGACTCAGGGCACCGGAGGGTGAGCTGCAAAGTTTTATTCCTTTATCTCCTAAACACTGCTGAAAAGGGATTGCAGCGGAAGGGGCTTGTTAATTGATCACACACACCTCCCTTTCTGACTCAAGGCTGAATCGAGGCATGTTTAGACAGGGAAAAAGGCATCTGTATTTTGATAAAACCTATTATGACACTTGTTCAGTGCACAAGTTTTAGTGCTTCCCACCCTTCCTCCAACATGACCTTTCTTCTTTGGTTTCTTAAGTCCCTGATGTAATGTTTCTAGATATATTTGACCTTGAAAACTAGTTACTTGGTATATGCTGGTATCTTGAAAAATATTGACAATCCTTAGCCATGCAAGGCTCTGCTTTCATATTAGCATCACTGAGGTCAGCCCTTTCCCAATATTATATTTTTCTCTGTTTCTTTGTCCTGACTGTGTACATTAAACAAAAGGGCAAGGCATGCTGAAACTCTGATGGGAAGAACAAACGAGTCATACCAAGAACGCAAATATCTAAACACAGAAGCCAGATTTAATTCAGGGTTTCTTAAAACATGTTGTTGTCTTAAATGATTTTTCCAATAAGGCTGTAAGCTGCTTTTTCCAAATAAAATATAAACAGAACTATCTGCATAGAGAAACAGGCTTAATTACATGTGGATTACGCTGGTTTGTTCTATTAATTACTTAGTCTATGAGTTACTTTCAGCCTCTTGCTGTCCTTCCAGATAGAGAAAAAACTTGGAAAATATTTTCAACAGAATGTCCAGCATGAGTGTCAGTGTTTAACACTATTTTTAAAAAGCACAATTGAAGGTTAGACCTAATGAGACTTACCTACAGGTAAATGTCTTTAGGCAGATACATTCCAGGTTGATTTTTGCCCAAGCCAGGTCTAGCTTGGATGCTCTAATAGCATAGGCTGGGCAGAATGAGCTCCCTGGAAGTTGTGGCAGGAGGGATTAGCTCTATCTATTTCTCCAGCTATTTATCCCTCAATCTATGCATCCATCCACTCATCTGTCTCCTATCCCGTCCCATCCCTCTATCATCATCTACTATAACAGTAAAGGAGGGTGTGTGGCTATTTGTCCAGTGGCGCCATGGTCCAGGACAATGAAACCTAGCCACTTTAAACTAACAGGTAGCAATCAAACAAAAGTCACCTGACACCTGGTAGACATACTAAGGGGACATTAGGGGAAACTTTAAAAATGTATTCATTTATTATAATAAATTAAAATTTAAATTGAAACCGTCAGTACCACCTTCAATCACTAGGTAGCACATAGCTTTGCAGTCAATATAGTTTGCAATATAGGCTTACATTTGAAAGCCATGAGTTGTATTCCCCCTTCTCCCTTTATTTGAGCCTATGCCAGTCTTCCCCAAACACAATTCCCAGCATTCCTGACCATTCACCATGCTGGCTGGGGTTGATGGGAATTGATATCACCTGGAGGCTACCAGGTTTGGAAAGGCTGGCATATATTCCCAGTTCCTTCACAGTTTATCCCCATTCACAGGTTTCTTTCTGGTAAACATTGCCTCAATCTATGGTAAGTCTGTCAGCAAGGTATGCCCAGTCCACTGGCTTTCTTAGCAGCCAGAAATTTCCATGACACCATGACAGTAACTGTGTTTGGCATCACGGTGGGTTTTGGTGGGTTATTTACCCACTGTCCTGCACATGCTTATTGTCAAGCCTCTGGCACACTCACAGGGGGCTAACCATGCTATTTTTAATTATTCACACTTGGAGGAAGAAACTGCCTGTGGAACAGTGCAGCCAGAAGCTGTGGCTCAAGGGACTGAGCTGGAGGAGGCAGGAGAAGATATTAGCTGAAGGGCAGATGGGGGCCTAGGTCATAGTGACCATGGGAATGATGGGGAGTTATAGCCTGTGAGAGGGAGTGTTGAAATGGGAGATTTCTCCAATGGAGACCAATGTTTCCTTTCAGAGTTAGACCTGGTGGCTCAGTGCCAACACCAGTGAGAAGCCCAGCTAGGGGCACAACAGGCAGAGGTGCGCCCATTTCCACAGCGTGCCTCCTCCAGAGTTGGGGTGAAGATGGGTTCATACGGGGAGCTTTGGGACTGAGCATCAGATAGGGTTAAACATACTACTTTGTGTGTGCTCAGATATGTATGTGAAACAATAAAGATTATTAAACAAAGAAACAGTTTGAGAAACATGACTCACGACTCTCACAAATGTGAACTATGGGTTAATCTGCAGTTATTTAACCAGCAAACAGCCCCAAGTTGCCCAGGTCTGGATGTCACTGAAATAACCCTTGAATGTGGCATTTGTGGCTTGCTGGTGGAAATCGGAAGCAGCTTATGTGTATCTATAAATATCCAATCTTGTCTGTGGGAAGACTTCATTCATAGCTAAAGCAAGCGTGTTTGTTTGTGTGATTTCCCTTTCATTTCTGGCTTCATTTCAAGTAGCATCTGAACCATTTTAGTAGTGACACCATTTATTTTTGATGAAAGTGCACTTACGAGGGGAGAAATTTTGGAAAGCTTCTCATTAACTCAATACATCATGTAGTAAATCTGCTTCCTTTCTGTCAGGGTGGGCAGAATGATGGAGCATGTATAAAACAAGTTTTTAGGCACCAATAAGGAGGCAACAACAGACAGGACATTCCATGCACTTGTTAAGAGGAAAGGCAGACAATGGAATAGGTTGAACATTTGGCTGCATCTACATAGTGGTTCTCATGGGAACTGAAGTGCACTGCTAGTTAAACTTGCAGCACATTGGATACTTACAGGAGGTCCATGCAGCGTGCTTCAGCCCGGGCTACATTCCCACCAGTCCACACAGCAGAGGAAGCAAGAAGCCTTCAGTCTTTGTCGCTCTTTGAGTGCAGAATTTTAATAGTGCAGGGGAAAGTCATGGTTGTTTGGATGAAAGAAACAAGCAAACAAGTCACCAGTCAATGGAATTTAGAGCTCGGTCTTCATAATGCCAAAGGGGACTTATGCTTTGTTGCTGCTACTCAGCCTGCAGGGACTCCTTGCTGTCAGGGGACTTCTCTATGTGAAGCATTTATTGTGCCCTTGTGATATGCGTACCTCACTCATGGAGGTCTGTGGATCCTTTTCATGATATCTTCCTCCTCCAGGGCCTCTTCCATGTTTTCTAGCCCTTCTCCTCCTTCTCCTTCTCCTTCTCCTTCTCCTTCTCCTTCTCCTTCTTGAAGACAATGCAGTATTAACTGGATGCTACAATTTTTTTGCTATGGAAACTTGGGGTAAATATGCAATGCCACTCATTCCATAGTGCCACCTTGTGTCATGTAATGGAACATATTGGAACACATAGAAAGGCAGAAAGGAAAACCCCTGGAAAATAAATCCATGTATAGGACTCCCTAAACCTCCCACAAAACAGAAGAAGCAAGCTCAGTAAAGCTCCAGGTTAAATGTCTGCAGAGTACAGGCTCTACTGGAAGAATGGGAAGAAGTTATTGTGAACTTTTCTAGTGTTCAAGAGTCAAAATGGCTTCTTAAAAGCATGTCAGGTCCTTGGCTAAGCACTCTCTTGGTGAAGCAGCTTCTTTCCCAGGAATGCAGGGTGGGAGCTTTGTGTTTTCACCACTCTGGAAGCTGCTTGCACATGGACCAGTATACCAATATTAAAGAAATAAAGAAAGGTATAACATCCTATGTGGACACATTCTCAGTGGATGGCATTGGAATAAATAATTTCTTCTGCATGTGATGGCACACATGAGTCATTAATCTTTGTTAAAACCAGAACTTACCTTGAGTGGACTTTTGTTATTTAATCATGGGAGCCATCTTGCATTTTTAAAACCATGTGTAAAACCACATTTGATATCTGTGTATCGTGAGATTATTTTTCCTGGATGCTGTTTAATGACTTCAGCTTTATGAGAGTTAGCTTAGGTGTGGGAATACTCTTAGGGCTTCCAAAGGAACTTGGATGAGCAAAGCATCAACTCTTCTCCCAGGGCTGTGAACAAAAGACAAAGCTTTTGGCTTGTAGAACATTCCCCTCTCCCACTATGGCAGAGTCTGTCACAGCATTCCCACACCTATTCAGGGAATCATTATGGCCACAGAGAAGGGAAATATAAGCTTTCATTTGCTTATTTATTAATAATTTGCATCCATAGTTCACCATTACAGTAAATAAACTGTATATCAGTTTGGTATATCTGGCCAGGGCGGCTTATTTTATATTGTGTGTTTTAAATTATTATTACTATTTTATATGTATATTTTAATTTATGTGGTTTTATTTATTGTTGTAAGCCGCCCTGAGGCTTTGGCGAATGGGGCGGCATAAAAATGTTTTAATAAAATAAATAAATAAAAATATCATCTTCAGCAGAGGCGGTTTTGTTTATTCTTAAGTATGCTTGAACCTAACATAAGATGTCTTGGTTGGACCAGTTCCCCATAGCTGGAACAATGCCTCTTGCAGAGAAATCTAGGGTCACATACTTCCAGGTCAACCTGAAGTAGCAAAGTAGTTCTTTTGTTCCTTAACAAAGAATGTCTTCAAAGTAAGCATTGGAGCCGTGAGGCCTCACTGGCTCCTCCAGTCCAAACCCTGCTTTACCAAAGTTGAGATGTCTGTAATTTGATAATTCCCTCTCAGTCCCCCTGGAATAAATGTCATTTGCCTTAAGCCTTTAATCTGGGAGAGTTCTTTTGTTTTCTCAGCAGAGCGACATACCAAATGGAATAATTTTATTGTCTTTCAGCACAGTTTTAAATCAGAGCCCAAAATTTTTCTGAAAGCACAGGAGCAAAATATAACTCTTTCCAGTAGTGGTAAGCAGTGGAAAGGATACGTGGTTGGGTGATCTGAAAGATTCTGTTGATCGGCACTAGGCATTGCTGGCATGATGCACCCAGCCTCAGATGCTACCAAGCCAGCTGAAACAGGCAGGGATGCTCCCCATGCCAGATGTCTTTGATGGCATTTATTTCATGTGGAAAAGAAAGCATTTTAAGCCATCACTTAAAAACAAAAGTTAAACAGTGGCCAGAAACCAGCATCAGAAACAATCCTTATGTAGCAAGGAGGGAGTGAAGCAACCCTGGTGGAGGTGGTATTGAATGGCTGAAAATCAAGTGGCCAAGTGATGTGGTAAAAATCAGCTTTAATTATTCCCTCTTACACAGAGTGACCGAGCACCTTTGGAGAAATTCTGCAAGTAGGCAAAATGGAAAATGTGCCTCTTGATTGCATCCGTTTTGCATCTTGTGCTGTTTCCTGGGGCTCTTGCCAACTTTTTCTTCCCTTCTCTTTTGTCTGTTTAACCCATAAATCAACATGAGTTTCATCTACATTTGCAAATCCATTACCGTGACTACTCACTCTCTGCTGAGCTGAAGGTTTCTCCACTATAAATGCACTGCCACCCTGCCAGGACAGGATGTGCCCCTTCTTAGATATAATCCTCTTTGCCTGCTTTTAAAATCATCTGTGTAAATTTGGGAGGGGGTCATGACAACGCCCCCCGCAAACCTTGCTGGCTTAAAGTAGATCATCTGATGAAAAACTGCCAGAAGCCCCAAAGGAACCACAACTGTGTTGCCCCAGTAAATTGAACTCCTTCATTCCATTAATGCATTGGATGAAGATTAGTTGTCAGTCATAAAGAAGAAGAAGGAGAAGCAGCAGCAGCCAGGGTAACATTTAATCATAGGAGCTTTCAAGAATGGACAGTTCCAGATGTGAAGGGAATAACAGCTTTATTTTCAACACATGCTCTCTCTCTCTATATTCCTTGCAAAACCTGTTTTAAATAATACACAGAGGCCACCGTGAGTCTCAGTAAAAATAGGAAATTTAATTTGAGTGGTGAAATGGCACAAGTCTTTAAGTCTTCTCGGGGAGAGATAGAAAAAACGAGTTAGAATGATCACTGTGCCTTTATTACTAGAGGGAACACCTCAGATTTGTACAGACAGCAATACCCGCCTGCCCTGCTGCAGTGAGGATGCTCCAGGGCTGCCTTTCGCTGCGGGCCACAAGATGATGTTTGCTGGCCTGGCTGGCTTCTGGGAGATTGCTTCTGTGCCAGGAAGGAAAACAGAAATAGGCTTCATCTCTCTTGGAATTCGCTGCATTGTTTCAGTCAAAACAAAGTCAGCGGATGTCACCATTGCAATGCAGTGGCTGCTGCCAGTGCAAGCAGGTTGCATGATTGACAGGGACCCCAGAGCCCCAGTGACGTTGCAGGTGCTTCTGGGTTAGAAGGCGCTCCCTGCTTCGGCACGAGAGCTGGTTCAATTTGAAAACAGAAGTGTAGAGCAGACAAAACAGTGCAAGCAGCGCATGCCTTAGCTTTGACAGGTGCTACTATGGTCAGCTTTTCCGTGGAGCACATCCACCTTTTAAGGGCAGAATTATTCCTTTGGTGGTGTTTCATTCAGGACAAAGGCAGCTCAGCCCATGGGGAAAGCAGACACAGGGGTGGGTAAGGTGTGATCTCCAGGTATTTTGGCCTATAGCTCCCATCAGACCTCCCTGCTGGCATTGTGGTGAGGGCCAATGGGTGTTATAGGCCAAAACATCTGGAGGGCCACAAGCAGAGAGTCACACATCTCACCACAACAGCAAAAATGTGCTTTTACTAAAAAGTGAAAAAACTTAGGATTCTGCAGTAGGATAAAACTGCAGAAAGCTTTGAGCAACTCCAGCTGAACTGTCCATCGTCAGTAGCTGATTTAGAAATGATTTATGTAAACTATTTTGTAAAATAAAAAAGAGAGATTTGGCCTTCCCATGGTTATTAGCAGTGTGTGTTATACAAGCTCTTCAGACTTCTATCTCTGCAAACTGGGAGAACTGGCATCAAAAGGACAAATGCAGTTCAATAAGCAAGGATTAAGCAATGCTGCGGAGACAAAAATCCCAACTTCAAGTATATAAGGTGGAGATCAAAGCTAGCAGTGACTTTATGGTGGAAAACTTGGTGAAATTATCCACCCAGTCTCTGGCTGTTGTAAGAAGTACAATTTCCATGTTAGGCATAATTTTGAAAGGAACACTCTGCTTTCTTAGAAATCCTTTTTGCAAACACATTTGGAATACTGTATACAGTTTGATCACTGCACCAAACAAGGACATTGTAGGGCTTGAAGAAGAGCAAAAAGGGCAACAAAAACATTTAAATGGCTAGAGCAACTCCCCTACATGGAAAGCTTACAATATTAGGAACTGTTTATTTTTGAAAGAAAGGTAAATAAGGGAAGACATGCCAGAAGGGTACAAAATTATATACAGTGTGGAGAAATTGGGTAGGATTTTCCTTCATCGCTCATAGTAGACCTTCCACTCATTCTTCAATGCTGACGGGTTGGAGATCTGGGAGAGACACAAGGCAGTGATTCTTCACACAGCACATAGTTACATCGTGGAATTCACTTCCACCGGATGTGGTGATGGCCACCAGTCTGAATGGCTCATGGAGAAGACTGTCAAGGACAAGTAGTCTTGGTGGTGGGTGTTACCTCCAGTATCAAAGCCAACATCTTGTTTCCCACCCGGCATCCCTTACTTCTGGGGAACAAATTGCACTCCCACCCTGCTTGTGTGCTTCCTGTGTCAGCTGCTGTATGAGCAGAACACAGGACTTAGTCTGACCCAGGATGCCTCCTTTTAAGTCCTTAAGCTGAGGCATGGTTGGTTACAGGGCAACCACCTTTCCATTTTCGCTGGATGCGCTTTCTCAGCTGAGGTCAGAAATCTGAGCTTGAATATGGAAGCAGTTGCCATGCTTTCCACGGTGGTTGCAAAGGGTGGCAGAGGACATCTCCTTTTTGGATTTCCCCTTCCAAGGTCATAGCAGTGTCTGTGGCTTCAGAGGGGAAACTGTAATCTCTCTCAGGGGAACATGGGATTTCTCTTTAAATTGTTTATATCATTTTAACTGCTGTCAGAATATTTTTAGCTGTTTACTTGGTGGGCTGCAATTTTATTGATTGTAGTCAGGTTATAATTGTGTTTTTGGTATGCTATGAGCCACTGTTATGTGCTCACTTGGAAAGGTGCTATATAAAAGATTCTCAAAATATATAAATACATCAGCTATTCCCCACCTACCCAAGGGCTTCAAGAAGCAGCTCATTGCTGTCCTCTAAGCCTAACACGTTGCACATTCGTCCAAATGCTGCTAAAGTCGAAGGAGAGCATTGGTGACATGGACAAAAGATCTGGAATCAACAACAGGGTGGTGTTGTTTCTCATTAATTCTTGTGCTTATTACATTTGTATCTTACCATTTTGCCTCTTGCAAGCAACCCAAGGTAGCTCACATACTGTTTTCCAACAACTCCGGCTGAGAGACAGTGTCTGACTCAAAGACACCCAAGTGAATTTCAGGGCTGAGTGGGGACTAGAATCCACATCTTGAGGGTCTCAGTCAAATATTCCAACCAGTGCAGCACACTGGCTCCCTTTTTCTCTACAATGCTGCTAACATTTCCAGCAGTGCTCCAAAATACCTCCCCTTCTGAATAGTATTTTGGTTCTAGGGTAAAAATGTTTGCTTATTCATGTATATTGCTTATATTCACTTATACTTACTTACGATCTCATTCAACCTCAACGGTGTCATGATGTGGACAAAACTGATCTGTTATTGTCATGTTCCTGGTGTGATTCCAGCTAGGGAAGAATCTCCCAGGTGTTTAGCACAAGAAGGAGAAAGAATCATAGCCTCACAGAGTTGGAAGGACCATAAAAGGACATCTAGTCCAAGTCCTGCTAATGCAGGAAAGCTGCTGCCTCCACATTCTTGATTCCCTTCAAGTGTCTGTTGAAACACCTCTAGCAATAGAGAGTTCCCCACCTTCTGATGAAATTGGTTCTACCATCATCAGTTGATTTCTTCATGTTTAGTCAAAAAGGGAAGCTGCTGGTGAGTGGGGAAGACAAGACGGTGCTAAACAAAAACTGCTGCCAACACACCAAGAATCCCACATCCACTCAAAGGATCCATTCAGTATGGAGGTCATCAAGTGAACACCAGTGTTTACTTTCTGCCTTGTGGTGAGTTGTTTGTAAGGTGGGGCCCTCTGGAATAGAGGGGTTGTGGCTTTTTCTTATATCTGTTCTGTGTTATAGTCATACCAGAGTCAAAGTGGCGTGGCTTGCAGGCCATTCTGTGTTGAATTAGCCCTGCCAGGCAGAAAGTGATCACTCAAGGAACTCTACCAGCAGTGACTTCAGCTGATTTGTGTTTCAGTGTGAATAAGTTCCAGGAATATCAGCCCTTGGTCCTCTTATATTCCCTAGTGCATCTCTAGGCCAGTCATTTTTTCTTTGGAGAAATAGTTCATTGTTCTGCTTGCTCAGACAGCTTTGATAAGGGAGCCAGAGATGATCCGCTCCTTTTTAAAAAGTTAGTCTGCTGTTAACAATGCCTGTCACATCACTGCATGGATGCAGGTTGATCCTTCTCTCTCTTATTAATTTGGCGCAGACTAGAGCTTGCATTCTCCAACTGGAGCTTGTGGAAGGGCTGGAATATAAACAGAATGGGTGAAATTGGCCACTGCATCCTTTTAACAAGGCATTTTTAAACAAGGCATGTTGGGCAACTGGATTCAAAATGTACAGTTCTAAACTAACATTTGTGTGGTTCAAGCACACATATCATGCAAAATAGTGATATGTTATTTGATGCTAAAAGTGACCCATGACCATGTCAAAAGCAAAACGAGTAATTCAGGCTCTACTAGAAATCCAGTCTCTGATCAAGCATGTCCATTTCTCGTTCACCTACCAAAGATATTCTACAAGTTATCCTTTAGAGAGTCTTCATTCATTCATGTTTCAACGATGAAAGCAATAGCTATGGGATATGTGGACTCCTTTTCTGGCAAGTTATGTGAAGTTGTCAATATTATGTATGCCAGAAAATATCCCAAGCTGATGTTCTTAACAGGGACCTTATTAGGGCAACATGAAACATTTATGTCCAAAACTGTGATCCCAGCACAGCGGCCCATCTGCTCTCCAATGGGGGGAATGGGGAGCTATTTAAAGATGTCACCAAATATAGCAAGAAAAAATGCTCTGGGACAAAATTATTTAGTATTTATCATTGCAATGGAAAGTTGGCCATGTATAGAATGTAAAGAGCACTTGGGAAATGGGAGCACTCTCTTGCTTCATTCTAGAGCAGCGCTCGTCATGGCAGGATTTGAGCACCAGTGTGGCTTTTGTGCCCTCAAATGCAGCTCTTCATCTCCCTCTCTCTTCTTTCCTCTTCTGGCATCCCGGTGTCTTACTGACTGACTGATGTGGCCTTGCTGGATGACATGGGGTGGGATGAGAAGGTGAGGAATAGGCAGGTCTTTATCTGAGTCTGGCACAAAGTGTCACTGCTTGAGCCATGTGTGGAGGCCTGGACAGCCCAGAAAAGACTGTCCAGGTGGCATCACCTGTGGTGTTGGGAGTCAGAGAAGCTTCTGCTGGAAAAATAGTGAAGATCTTTGCTCTGGATGGAAGCAAGCACCCTTTCTCCCTAGCTATGACATGTTAAGACTTCGCCATCCCCTGTACCAAAGACACATAGATGATCTATTGCTTGCAGAAGCAGGAAGAGCTAGGTTAAAACAGCTGTGAGCAAAATTCTGCTTATGGTTTGAACGAGAGGCAGATAAATCTGCCAGTTTTGGTTCTCTCAGTTTCTTCTATTTCCATTGATAAGTTTGGTGCATCCTGAATTTTTAAAATAGCTCTGTGTGAAAACCGTTATGCATCTTTGTGTGCATTTGACAAAAGGCACACAATTTTGTACACATTTATTTTTGCAAACCATTTTCCTGATATATTTTGAATGCTTTTTTTCATGAAGAAACACCATTTTCTGTATACCTATTTTGACTGGAGAACTCCAAAATTCAGAAGAATGTGAATATCAAAAGATAAGTGAGTTTTGGTTCATCTATTGGTTCAAAAGTGAGAAATTTGTAAGTTCTGAACAATCTCCTCCCCCATCCCTATTCAGGGTTCTAGTAATTTTTTCTCTTTCTGGCATGGAATATGTTATGGATGGATGATTGCTTCTCTAACTATTATTTAAAAAGAAAAAGCCACAGTTTATAAACAACTTTATAAGACAAACCAAAATGTTACAAAATAGCATTGACAAGTGCTGTCAGCTTTTTTTATTTTTGGCACAAAGTTAAAATGTTCATGTTTGCCAAGGCATTTTTTTTACCGGTTGGATAGTTTTCATACCCAGCCCTTTTTCTCTTTTGCTGTTATAACATTATGCTTATTTTATAACTTTAGGCATCTTTCTTGTAGATAAAGGAAAGATGATCATTTCCAAGGAAAATAACATAAATTATCTGGGACCGTCTGCATGTAAACATGAGTTTGGTGTGAGATGATTGGTAAGGGATATTTAACAAGCTAGATATTCTTATGGCACTATGCAGAAGCTAATCTAGCTCAATGGCAAGGCACACACTACACAATTTAAAGCCATCTGACTCCCTGCCAATGTCACCTGCCTCTTTCTCATTGGACTCCACTGGTCCCGTTCTCCATCACCCCCGTTTTTCTCCCCTGCCCCACATTCCTCAGCCAAAGCTGCCTGGATCTGCCCACAGATACATAGTAATGTTTCTTCTCCACATTGAATCATCTCAGCCTATGTCCCCCCATGACACTGAATCGTCTCAGCCCATGTCAGTGCCCCCCCCCACTCTCCCCTCGCTCAAGATCTACCGAGGTGTGACCTTGTGCAGAAACAGCAAGCACAAGTCAGGCATTTCCTCCAGGCCTTCCTTCCCACAGAGAGCATTGTGTGGGCCGGCTTCTCCCTCCATCTCTCCCACCATGCCTGTAGCCGGCACCTTGTTTCCACCCCGCCATCCCACAGAGTTGCCAGAGCAACAGCACGCCTTCACGAGCAGCCACTGAGGCTCGTCCTGCTGCTAGTCCACCTGGCAACCTTGCTCTGTGCCCTGCACCAGCAGCCTCCACCTGCCAGCTTCACCCCTGCTCCCCCATCCCCCTCCTTTGCATCATTGCCCCTGCTCCAAGGTGCCAGCATCCTCTCTAGGGTCCGTTCTGGCCGGGAGCACAGGCACCTGTGTCGGGGATGCTTTCCTGAAGCGGCCCCTGTGTGCAGCCCCCTGGGAATGTTGATAGGGTGGCTTTTGGGAAAACCATGTGCCCCTGCTGTAGCATCAGGACTTGTTGACAGCCCTGAAGTGCATTACAGACAAGCAAACAGTAAAGGAGAATCAGGAAGGCAGAGCAGAAGACAGAGTGGTTTTCAGGGGAGACCCCCCTCCCTTTAATGCCCAGTGTGATACCCACGTGCCCTCCTTTTGAAGACGCCAGTTCTAAAATGGGGAGAAATGCTTTTGCTTGAAAACAAAAAGCAGGGAACTTGAGGTGGCATGTATGAGACCTGAGTAGCATAGCATGGCTGACATGCCAAGATGCCCATTTCTGGCGGTGCAGTGGGCTTCTTTACTTCTGGAAAGCCCAACAGGAAGGCATCTGGAGGAAAGCTGAGAAGCCTGAGGTGGAGGCAAACATACAGCATCCTGAAGGGGCATGGCAGGCAATGGAACATCCCTTGAGAGGCAGAACTGGAGACTAGAGATTGGATAGCTGGAGTGGCTTCCATAGCTGCCACCCTTTCCAGGAGACTCTGGTCATTGGGTTCCCAGATTGTGGAACCACGATTCCAGGTTCCAACATCATGAGAAATCATTCTCTTAAGCAAGAACCATAGAACAAGCTATTGCTTCTTATCATTTTCTAAAGGTCAGATGTATCATGCTGAAATAGCATGACTGGGTGTGAATGACATGAAAGACTATTCATGGTAAGAAGCAAAAACAAAAAACCCATTGTGGCTTGTTGCGTTATGTCAATTCAGTCAATAAGCCATGTTTCAACAACAATCCATGTTTCCATGACAACCCCTACTCAGTCCTTGAGTGTGAGTTATGTTGTGTGAACCCCAACCCTAACCCTAGCCTATGCAATATAGCTTCTGCTTTCTAGGAATACTAGAGATATATAGGCTGGGTTCACACAACATGACAAGCAAGTCTACCCAACAGACAACCATGCAGTTTTCACATTATTGTGCTTTCCATCTTTGCCACTCAGTCCCCTCATTGTTGGCATGTATCTCATTAGCTACCATGCCTGTAATTCAATCCCCAGCTGCATTGCTCTCTGCCTACCTTTCCTGCCTCTTCCTCATTGGTTCATTCAGTAGAGGCTGCAGTTGCCTTTCTTTCCAGGGTACTCTGTGGTAGATGCATACCAGGACTGGGGAAACTACAGCTATTCCTTGTGTCGAGAGTCTCCTGGGTGATGTCAATATGCCCTAGAAACTCTTCTCTGTATCAAGGAGCCAGGGAATGCCAATGAAAGACCACCCTGCCTACTCCTTAAAAGCAGAGAGGAGGAGGAGGAGGAGGTTGTAATATACTTTTAGGCATCATAATGATTTGAAAATTAAGAGTGTGAAAGGAATAATTGCAGCTTGGAAAGTTTTAAGCTCAGCAAAGTTCAGATAAGATTAATGTTATGATGCATAGCTGTGCAAAAAGATCAGTCCCTCAGCTTTACCACCATTTGAATCTTTATTGATCTGCTCCATGCCTTTCCAATTTTTGATACTGTAGGTTATTCCGTTCCTGATTGCACACAAATAAATCCCCTGTTGCATTAGCTCTTTAACTCTGGGCTTGTGGAGATAAGGCAAACTTCACTTTGTTTACTCCTCCATGCAGTAAGTTCTGTGTGTACAGCTTCTTTACTTGGAATCCAGCACTGCAGTCCCTTTTCTACAGTGACCTTTAATCACAGCCAAGGTCTACTGGTGGCAGCTTAATGTTATTATGTGTGCTGCTCTCTTGCTTTATGCCAACATTTCCACAGGACAGAGGACTTACTACGTAACAGTAATTCTGTCTTCTTCCAGGATTTGGTTCAAAGTGAGAATTGGGCATAAGAGGCAGAACTTGGAAGGAAGAAGCAGATGAAATGAAACATTATACTTCCAAAGGATCATGAAGACCCTCTGGCTACAGTCCAGCATAGATATTTGAATCATATAGATATCATCCATTTCTGTGGGTTTAAGCACTGGTAGCTCCATATTGGATCACACCCAAATATGGATCAATTGATGACCCAAGTGATTTACTTGTGTGCCATAACAATATAATTACATTTTTATTTTCACACTTCCATTTTCTTTACCACCACAGGCACTGTGGTTCAGGAAGGTAGTTTGCAGGTATTTACATAACTATATGGATACATAATCCTTTAATTTTGCTGCTTTGAGTATATCACAATCTGTCCAACACATCCAGCCTGGTAAATACCCTAACAAAATGCTTGCAATTAAGTTGTGTAGATGTGTGCCAGGGGAAGATGTATATTACAGTGACCCAGTGTCAGGGGTGAAAGGGAGTAAAGTTTTGCCCTTAAACCAAATTTACTCCAAGCACAGCTTGTTACTTTTTCCCCTAAGAATGCCTGGGGAAGTAAAGGTGCAAGCTCAGAGCAGGCACCACTGTGCTCAGAGCTAGTTTTCCTCCCTGCCCCTGGTGACACTAGCCATTAAGTGCCTAATTACACCAAATGCAAATAAAGGTAAAACACTTGTTGCAAAATTGCTTGAAAGAGAAACTGCAACACTTGTAGAGACTACCTAATTTAACACTCTGACAATTATCTATCTATTTAGACAGCTACAAATGGGGTTATCAAACACAATGCTTTCTGGGGGATTTGAAAGCGATGTTTTTAATGCTTTTGACCTGCTGCTCAAAATTTCCATTCTTGGTTTTTGTAATGAATGAAAGAACACTAATAAGGGAATTGCAGGCAAAACTTCACATTAGCTGGAAGTCCGCAAACCAGAATCAACATTGTAGAGTAAAAGATAGGAATCCCCAGGTATGAATCCAGGCAGTGTGCCATACATAAGCTTAGACTTGGCTTAGATCGGGCACAGAGATGACCTCTCTTAATGAACAGCAGACTCTGAGGTCAAACTAATTAACCGATAAGCATTTAATTAAAAGGGTGGCTGTGGCTTAAAGATCACTGCCTGAAGTCAGGTAAAGCCATTTCTTTCCCATTTCTATGGGGTGCCACAGAACCCGTGGATGCAGAAACCAGAAGTCTAATTCTGCCTCGGCTTCCTTGGGTAGCCACATTACAACCTTTCAGTATTGTCTCCCTATTCACTGCGTCTTTCTCTCAAGTAAGCAAGTAGAGGAGTCCAACCTGGTGCACTGCTACCAAGGATCATTTTGAGGATGAACAGCATCAGGGTTGCCAGGCAGCTTACAGAGCATTAAAAGGGCAAGCCTATGTTTGTCCAGCCAGAAAAAATCCTGCAACCCCAGGTTAAACATGCATTGCATAGCACCCTTATGCTTTGGGGATAACTGTGGTTGATCGCACACTGTAAGAATCAGATAAGATGTGGACAGTGGGAAAATATCTTAGTTAAGAATTTACAAACTTTCTTTCAAAGTTTCTAGACTGCTAAGAATGTCCCTCCTGCCTTTCCCCCTGAAGACAGGACTTAATACCCTGTTTTATGTATTTCACCCATGAAGACCCATCAATAGGTAAGGGAGTGGTTCATTTATTTTATTTATCTATTTTAAACTTTTATATCCCATCTGCTATTGAAGTCTCGGAACTGGTCTTACAATAAACAGCACAGCAGCCAGATAAATTTCTATACATAACAACAACATTCAAAAAGAACTTGATCTGTTGAATCAATCAATCCTTTATTCAGTCATTGACCAGCCCCTATACAATAAAACCCCACATTAAAATCACACCCAAACTTTAAAATACTGGGAAAATAAAAAGGTTTTATTTCCTTATCATAAAAAGTGATGAAGAATTCCATTTCCTCACGTGTCTTTCCCCACACCCTACTAAGCAACTCTTTGTTCCACAGAACTCAGTGGGAGTCATTGGTAGCTAAGTTGTAACTGCATATGCAGCTCTGTGTGTTTTTTCTTGATCACAGCAAACCAATGTCAATAAAATTAATTAGCTGGTATTGGGCCCAGTGACATAAGAAGAGAGGTAGAGGCCAACAGTGAAAGATTCAGAGCATCTACATCAAATATATATCCCCCTTTTAGTTACTCTCCTGCACTCTCCAGATTAAATTCAAGAAAAAATGCTTTCTTAGGCCTTCTGAAAATCGTGATGAAACTGCTGAGAATGCCAAGATTAGATTGTGAAGAGAAAGATCATTATTATCTTGCACTTCTATTCCACCTTTTTCTTCTTGTGAGAAACTTAAGGCAGCCTGCACTCCATTTTTATCCTTATAACAACCACCCTGTGAGGTAGGGTAGGCTGAGAAACCATGGCTGGCCCAATGGCACCCAGAGAGCTTCATGCCTGATTGGGACTAGAACTTGGCTATCCTGTCCCCAGTCAAACACTTTAAGCACAGCACCACACTGGCTTTCATCCTAAAACGGATGGGAGCCCAGGAAAGCTCAGCCACTGGTTGCATGGAAAACTGGGTAACTTAGAAGTCTTGCATAATCTGAGGACTCAGGTTGGCAGATCCAAGGCAAACCTGAGAAAATGGAGCTTCTGCACTGACACAGTCCTCTGGGGGGCAGGCAAGAGAAGACCATCAGCAGTCTCAGCCTTATGTCCGTGCATTCTCTTCTGATAACCATCTCCGATGGAGAACTTGATGCTAGCCATGCCAAATGCCCATGATCTTGGGCAGAGTTTGTCTGATATACTCACCAGGGTTCATGATTTTTCTTTGTGTGTTGGTGTGTGTGCATGCGTGCTTTACATATAGCTCATTGCTTTTATTTATTGTATTTTTATTCATTGTATCTTTGGTGCTCCTGATGTGAATCAAGGAAAAGGAATTTGTAAATTCCTAAGTGCCCCATTCCAGCTTCCCTAGTGCTAAGAATTTCCTGGGGTAGCACATACTGGCATTTGGTGTCCTTTGGTGGAAAAAGAGAGCAAGTCCTGGACATTTATGGGGCTTTTACACAGGAGCCTGATCAACCATTGCAGTTACTTTTGATTTCATCACACTATTGAGATTTGAGCACTACACAGGGATCATCTCCTTTTCTGCTTTTCTACTTCATAACCTCGTAGCCTCTACACAACCAAGAGGAAACAGCACTTTCTTTCACCTTTACAAATAATACCTAACTTTTCCTGTGTTAGAGGCTTGTGGCAGGTCCTGTTTACCAACAGAAGCAAAGCTGGAGAATCATGTTGTCATCTAAAGAACTTGTAAATATTTGTGAGTAGGTACTAAGGAGTGCACAACAAAAGCCTCATGTAGACAAGCACCTGGTGCTTTTGTAATATTTCACTTATATATTAATAAACAAGTGACATTTGAGGGAAGGCAATCAGCAGCCACTCTCCTGGCATGACAAAGAGCCATTATCCCACATGAGATCCCCACAAGGGACTGGCACCCCCAGGGATCTTTACTGTGGTTCTTCTGTGTCCCCACAGGGGTCCTGGCTTCTCTGTCACCACAACTCTCTAAACCATACCTTTATTGGAGGGTCTTGAGAACAACACAGGATAAAAATGCCTCCTCCAGGACTATTAAGCCTGCCAGGATGGAGTCAGCACTTGGCTGTGCCTATTCCATGGGATTTTCATGGAATTAAAAGTGCTCCACCACAGCCCTGCTCCTGGTTTGTGTGTTGTCAGGCATTTGGAACAGGAGGAGAGTGAGGAGCAGTTGCAGCTTTACACAAACATGATGTCCTCAAGGTCCCACAGTGTAAAATGGAGAGCTTTATTAGTGAAGGAGCTGCAGGCCTCGTCAGACACCAGCCCCTTCAATTCCTGCAGTTGTGGAATGTGCTAGGAACCTTCATTCAGCATCCTTTCCAGCACAGATCTGCGCTGCACCTGCTACCTTGCCCTTCACACAATAAGAACTGCCTCAGCACCACACCTGCCAGCTTTGCTTTAACAATCTTTGCTGCTTTTTTTATTATTATAGCAGCAGTTTTTGCAACACTAATTAAAATAAGTGTGCATATTTTCAAGCCATCCTCATGTTTTTCTGACAACGCTGTAATTTGGTACTTGAGGGAACTTACCCACAATCCATCAGTTCTGTAATCTTTCTAAGTTTCATCCAGACATGCATGCTTCATAAGTTTTTCCTCAGGACTTATAGTTTATGTCCTTAAAAACAGGTTTGTGATAATCACACAAAGTCTATAGGCTATGTTCCCTTCTTTTTAGTTTGCTATTAATGTTAAATGTTTGCTTAAATGTATGGCTAAAGGCATAGATGAGGAATGAAAAAGGCTATATAAATTAGGAAAAGTTATTACCTTAGTAAAAATGGTCAAGCAACCTGGTAGCATTCAAAGCTAGAAATCAGTGTGTCCAATCATGATTTTCCTTTTTACATAATGCCAAAAAAGGGTTATGGGTTTCCTCATGTGAAATCAGCTGAGTGGTACATCTGGCTCCTAAAGTGTTGCTATTTTTTTACCCTGGCAAATTATGTGCAGTCTGGTCTTTCACCGCATCAGTGATGTAAAAGAAATAGGACCTCCAGGAACTTCTCTTGTGGTGGCACCAAGTTGTGGAATATGGTGCCTCAGGAGGCATGCCTGGTGCCTATCTCTTCATGTTTCCATGCCACAGTAAGATATTATTGTTTCCCTTTCACAGTTTAATATGAGAAATAACTTAGTCTGGTGTGTGTTTTATTAATGCCTTTTTATGGTTATCCTGATAGTTTTATTGTGTGTTTCAGGGTTTTGGTTACATAAATAATTTATTCTTTATATTTACTGTTCACCACCCCGGAAACCATTGGATGTAGAGTAACACATCAAAGTGCAAAATAAAATGCAGTTGCGCTGTAATGACAGGAGGTCCAAAGATTCCCAAACCTTGGCTTAGAGAACAGGGTAACCTTTATGCACACCAAATGGGCAAACTTCATGGTTAATATGATCTGTTTATTATAATATGAACCCTAATGAAAGTTGTGCTCTGGTTGCAACTCTCACTCTGGATTGTCTTGCCTGACCGCTGGAGATTTCTAGGGCTGCAGGCAGAACACTTCTCCCACCGCCCTTTCGGAGGCCCGCTTAACAGGAGCTGCCAGCCGCCACATGCTTTGCAAACACGATGACAATTGTATTTGCAAAGCATGTGCTTCACTAGTATCGACATTGCTCAAATAATTCTGATGAGAGCTGCTCCAGAGCACACCCTGTTAATTTCTTGTTACATTGTGGGATGAATTTTTTTTTTTAATCACTGCTCCAATACTCTCTCACTTTCAAAATGGTTTTAGCTGGTGTTCTTTGTGCTGTTCTACACAGCTCCCATTAGCCCAGATGGCCCATCAAATGCCACACATTTGGCTGGGAAAGGGAGAACTGACCATTTAGGAAAGCATTTTTATACAGCCCATGCAGCAAAGTGGTGTCAGGTGTAGAATTTATTGAGCTGGATCCAAGATCTGCGGGTGGAAGAGTTCCACTCACAAAATGTGCCTCTGCCTGATTTTAGGGATTCCCTTTGCCCTCCCCATTCAGCAAACGCCTCCGACCTGCTGTGTAGCACTTTCAGAGGAGTAAAGGGGCTCCTACGGGCAGGAGCGGGGGCTGTTGTGCTTTGTCCAACCCAGCTGCATGTGTGTAAATCTGGATCCAGACCATTAAGTATTTATAGAACTGGGCCCTGCAAACACACGAAACTGTGTTCCATGTGAGTCTATTATTAGAGAGGATTCCATCTCCAGTGACAGTGGATTAACTGTACTCACAGGAAATTACTTCCAGGTAAGCATGTTTGCCATCAGCAAGGTCTTTGCTTCTTTTTCTTCCTTCATTCCTTTGTTCTTCCCTTCCAGAGCTTGGCAGTTTTTTTTTTTCTTTTGCTGACTGCTAGTCACTTGCCCATTTGCTCTTCTCACCGGCACAATGCTGAGGATGCAGGCAGCCCACTTGGTCCATGGTCCCTCACAGTCTTGCATCCTGTGGCTGCACTCATAGGGGACCAGGAAGCATCCAGGATGGCCAGGCGGGGCCCACTCCTTGTATGATGTTGGGAATGAAAGGGGAAGTTGTTCTCAGTGCAGATTCAGATGTGTCAGAAAGCCAGCAGCCCCAGGCTTTCAAGTGGCAGTAGTGGAAGGGCTTATCTCAAGACCTCCCAGTCCAGGTGTTCAGATGGACTCCAAGAATAGCTAAGATCTGCAACTGTTGGGAGGAAGTGTGGGACAAGACCTCCAGGAGTTGGCCAAGCCTGCTACAACTCTTGATCCCATGATGCGATCAGGAGAGAAGGGCTAGCCAGCTGGAGGGGCGGTGTACAGAGAAGAGGCTTGCCTGCCTCCAAAAGGGGCCTCTTAGAGGGAGGGGGCCCAAAAGGAGAAGCACTCAAAAGGAGGGTTCTCAGAAGTAGTTGCTAGATTGGGTTCAATGAACTGCTCTGTGCTTGCTCAGAGACTCATTCTGTGGTGATTGTGCTTACTGGATATACTTTGGAGAATAAAGAGCTTTTGCAAAGGAACTGTCTGTTGCCATGAATGTGCAAAGGGGGAACCTGGCTCCTGACACTCAGTCCAGATGGGACAGCTCTTTCTTCTGGATCCTTCCTCTTTCATCATGCTGACAGTTTCTCCCTCTTCTGTGTGGGTTGTGCCCTTTTGACTACCTAAGGATCAGCACCTACCTGAACATTGCTAATGGATAAAAAGGAGAGGAGAACAACCTTGTAAGCAGACTAGGCTTCCTTGAAACAAGAAAAAAGGTGGGATATAAATGTAATAATTAATTTTTAAAAAGAGGGAATTACTAGCTTAGGCTGCTTTTCCATCAACCCCCCCCCCCCCGTTGTATGTCCAGTTCCTTTCAACTAATATGTTTTATTCAATGGTATTTGCTATTTGTGGTTTTGTTTCAACTAAGTGCTATCATTCTTAAAAGAAGTGGAAGAATCTGGACACTGGCTTGCCTCTTTGGCAGCAGAAATTGCTTCAGTAGAAATTGCATTGAACTCACTGGGTCTGAATACACCACAAAGCATTACATCTGCTGATCTACAATCAAGAATCGAGGCAAGTAATGACCTTGCTTGAGGTCATGCAACATGTTTATATGGCTGACATTGGAAATAATCCCACTTTTCTTGAACCTCAGTCTTAATCACATTATCATCTTTTCAATGAGAATATCAAGGCGATATATGAACACCATCCAACCTTTAGAACTGAATAGCAAAGCATGGGGGCAGATACTTGCGTGCGTGTCATGGAGATAATCTACTTTATTACAAAGACAGATGGGACTCCTGGTATTTCAGTGACTGGAAGGTACTTTGACAATGACATATTGAGGAGCTTGCTGCAGCCATTCCTTGCCAAAATTATTTGCTACCAGAATTCCTGGTGACAGTTAAATACATACTGGGAAACCTCTAGAGATGAAAGAGTCTCTTGTGAAAGACCAGATATGTGACAAGCAAATAGCTTCATCCCTTGTAAAATACAGTTTCACACCAATCATTTTAATACAGTAGGATGTGAGCATTGCATCTGGCAGCCAAAGATCTCATCAGCAAAAAATAACGGTTGGTTCAGAAAGGCTTCCTATTCTGTAAATGCCGAGGATAACACAAATCTGCATTTTCACTTCCTTGCCCCTAAGGAATGGGACAGCAATAATTCTGTTTTTGCTTCTAACCAAGCTGAATTTTTTGGCCCTCTTTATTAATAATTTTTGTACCAATGCTGCAGTGTAATGGAAATAGCCCAACAAAGTTACTTTTCACATAGTGATTGTGTCTAAGTTTGCATGTCGGAACAATGGTGGGCTATTGTGTCAGATAAACCTGTTTGTGGGCAACAAGCCACCTTGGCAGCCCATCGCCTGTTGTAGGAATTGTTGGCCCCATGTTGAGTTCTTGCGTTGTCCAAATCCCAAAGACTAATGTCACTGTGGGTCCAAGAGGGGAGTAGTGTAATATTCAGCACAACATTGCATACCTTTCAGCATCAGGTTAAAACCTTTTTATTTATTCTCCCATTACTTTAACTGTTGAGCAAGATAGCCATGATTTTATCCTGGTTTTTACCTTGATAAGAATTGATCGGTTGCAGGGGATCAATGTTTATTGTGTTGCTTACTATTATTTTATTCCTTGTAAAATTTGTTGAATCATTATGATTATAATGGATTTGTTATTGTTATTAGGTTTATGCTGGAAACCATTCTAACAGCATTGCTATAGAATGGTCTACAAAAACTTCAAATAATAAATTTATTATTTGAACAAATAATTCAATTTGTTCTTTTAAGAACAAGTAAAAGTAGTTAGTAGGTGCACTGAAGGGGTTCACATTTTCTGGCAATTCCTAAGCAGCTAGACTAATTAGAAGGATTCAGAAAATCATCAGGGTATTGTTGCGGGAAATGATAACCTTGTTTGCATATCGCTAGATGGAATTTTTGTATAAAAGTTGCGAAGTGGTGCAGCACATAACTTCCAGACAATGGAAAACTGAAGCAGAAGCAGAGGAGATTACTGGCATGGTGGAGCCAGTAATTTATGTCATAAAAATATTAGCTGACATGCCTGCATTCACATTTGACTCCACAATCACAGTAGAAGGGGATGTGATATCAGGCAGAAAAAATATATATCACGTTTTCAAGAAACTGCAATTTGAATGCTAGGAAAATGCAATGTTTCCCCAAGAGAATTGAAATCTTGCCCTAAATCTTGGTGGCCTGAGTGCAACCAATGAGAAACAAGGGCATGCCTCCCGCATAATAAAATGATTGTACAGAAAGACCCTGAAGAGGGAGAAATCACCATGTGAAAGGAAGCATTTATTTCTATGCATAGCATTTGCAGTGGACTTAAGTCCTGAATCTGTTTTCTAGCACTGCAGGACTGCAAAATAGATTTCTTTTCTCTGTGGCTGCTAATTGGATTTAGATAAGCAGATTTAGAGATGACCATTAGAATTTGTAGAGGAAATGCATCAAACAGTATCTTTTATCTTATTCCATTGAAGGCAACAGACTTACAACAGAGATATTTTAGCTCAGTAGCAGTTTTAGACTTGTTCTATTTATAGGCTTGATAGACTCTTGGATGTAGGTAAATGGTTTCTTATGTCCATCTGGCATGGGAAACTTGGTTTATTTTTCCCATTGGGCCTTTTCTTCAGCTGTGGTTTCTGATCAATAATTTAATCAACTTTTCCTCCACTTTACTATCATTTATGTAACAAGCCTGTTACATAAATCTGGTGTCAAGGTCTGTACAAGTTAATCCTAGCTTAGAATATGAGTTCCTGACCAGTCCTGAAGCTTCAGATAGCCCTATTTGGTGCAGAATAAGAGTACAGAAGCATAGACACTTGAGAATGTATTGATCCGTATATACCATGAACAACAGTAGTTGTGTAATTGCACTGATCCATGATGGATTTCACCAACTGGGCAAATTGGGCTGCTTCTACAGGTAGGCCAAACTATTGCTGTTGGGTTTGGTTGGTTAGTTAGTTACAAAAGTTCATGTAATAAACCGAAGAAGTAATGCAACCGAGATTGCTGTGCAGGCCAGAATCTGGAATAGGTATGGCTGGGCACCTGTCAAGGGGCCATATCCCATGAGGGACCCACAGACAAGAGCCCTAGAGCCACTCCTCCTCTTCATCACTGCAGCCTGCCTGATCTGCTGCTCTCTCTCTGCTCCAGATGAGGGTGCAAGACAACACTGCTGTCTGGTTGCTCCCGGGCTCTCTGCAAGCGGTAGGGCGAGGAGCAAGAGCGGCTGGACACTCTGGTGATGAGAAGGCGGACTCTCCAAGGGAAGGCCCATTGGAGCCTTCAAAACCTGGAGCCAGCCCTGCCATAGCGCATTGCCCCCATTTAATCCCTGCCCTTTTGCACATTGCATTTGGTAAGGCACTACGATAAGCATTCCAGGTTGCTATTATTTGGTGCTGGGAAGAAGGATTCTGTTTTCTACCTTCCTCTGGCTACTATCCTGTCTCATCTCCCATGGGGAACATGGACGGGATCGCAGGTGACAGAGCACTCCCTTGGGTGCAGGAGAAGTCACTGATTCGCCCATCATGGCCCCCAAATTTATTTTCCCCCATCGGGGTTAGGCAGCAGGTGGCAGAGAGAACTGGGACCCTTCAGGCATTCTTTCAAGTGTTAGAAACTTCCCTTGAGGAAGTTCAAGTGTTCAGGCAGAAAGTTTCATTTCATCCTTCTGCTTGCAAGTCTCTCCCTGGGATCAGTGGGAATGGGGCTCTGTGCTGGCTGATGCTTAGGGCATCTGAAGGAGGGATTGTGGGAAGACAGGCCATAAGCAGAGGATTTGGCCATGTCTTGGTCATATTCAGATTGCAGCTTCTTGTGCTACTGGCTGGGAACCCCAGAGGTCATGCAGAATTGATTCTGTGGAATATAATGCAATGCACCCAATCATATAGGAAACTAGAATGCAGTTTATACACCTGGCTTTTGCTCCATTGTGGCTGCTGACGACCATATGGACTAAAAGGAAACCCCACTGCATGAACTCTGCAAATTTGGAGGGCAAAGATGAGAAATGGTGCAACTGCACACCAGTCCCTGAAAAAGAGTCCCTTGATAAGCTGCCCTTTTCAATAATGTCTTCATCAATTTTGCATTAGAGTATATTAAAATATTTAATCTTTGTAAGGTGAAGCATCATTGACTTCCAACAGTACTCTCAGTTACCTATCAAATCTGTCGTTTATCTGAAGGGTCCACCCCAGCTGCCAGCTGCAGGGGCCATTCAAAATCCAGTGAGTGGCAGCAAGTCTAAGAGAACAGAAGCAAGTTCTGGGCTTTGGTTAGAGGAACCATCATGATATCTATAAAAACAATTCTTGTCCCTAATTTCCTTTGTGGGTAACCTGGTGTGTCACGGTATGTGCATAAATGCACACACTCCAAAAGTGTTATACAACGTGGACCCTCTTTCTAGACAGACTGTTCTGAAGACTTAATTGTGCATGTTAGTAAATCTAGCAAAGGAGGTTTTTTCATGACAAAGATAGATCTCACTAGAATGTCCTCAAGTATTTCTCATAAATCATTGCCAGAGAAAGCACAATTATTCTTGGGAAAGAAAGGTATTTACGTGACAAAGCAAAAAATGGTCATGTTTAGCCCTTCCAAAAGTGGGCTTCCAAACAGCACTTTTCCCCCTGTTTGCTGAAGGCCTTCTTCATTAGCAGTGCCAGATAATTCTTCTGAAGTTGTGTTTTCTGGGTAATTGTCCACTTAACAATCTAGTGCCTTAATGACAGCACACAGTAGAGAGCTCTTTAGTTTGATTTATGCCTTTCTTGGATCTGGGTGTATGATCCGGAGACAAAGATTCTGGAAGCTTCACACAGCAATGATCTGTGACAGGTTCTTTCACTTCAAGCACCAGTTGTAAAAAATGCATGCCACTCTTTTTAGATATATTCCTGAATTATTCTTCTAGAAATGGACCTCTGTTGTTGAGTATTTGTGGTGGATTTAGCCTGTCCTCATGGATGCCATCTGCCAAGGACCCCCCATGGAATCTCTGTAGCTGTGGAGGTTACTTGGTTTTGCCCAAACCATGGAGGACTTCCTGGGAGGTGGTAAGATGTTCACAGGAAGAATGGAAGCTTGGTTTATTACTTGAAGCAGAATGAAGTTGTAAGATGGTAGCATGCTTAAGTGGTGGGATTTCCTGCTACTACCTCCGATTGCCAGTGAGGAATGTCATTTGTGAGTGCTCTGCCATGTGAAGAGAGTCCTTGAAAACAGAAAACTAGCATATGAAGGAGTGACATTCTGGTTTTCTATTTGCAGGGAATTTTTAATTTATGAAAGCATTTTAAAATGGCACCCTGACCTGCAGCTTGAAGGGCTAAACTCCTTTGGGCCACCTCGGCATTCTAACACCTCAATCAGTTTCATGTTTTGATTAGATGTAATTGTGCAGGAAATGTATAGTTAAGACCTAATCCTTGCTGAAGGGATAGATTTGTGCCTGGGCTATACCATTTCAGACTACAATGGTTCAGGGCTATACCATTTCAGACTGCAGCTACAGGGTTCACATGACCTAATGCTCTGTAAATTTCTTTAAAGACATCCACACATATAGAAGACTAGATGTTTGCCGTGGCATACTAGTTTGCTCCATGCAGGTAATGTTTTTGTAGAGAAGAGTATTCAATCATTTGAGCTCCATCACTCCCGAACTCCTATAATTGAGAGAAGAGACAGGCTTTTTCCCTCAGTGAAAACTAGAGCTTAGGTGCTGTAAAGGGACTGCTACCATTCTAGTCACTGGGGCTTTGGAACGCTTAGCTTTGGCTGGATTACATCCAGTAGTGGTAAGAGCTTTAGCTTAAATGTTAATGTCTTGATTCATGGCACTCTCCCTATGTTTCTGTGCACAACAAGATTTATAAAAGGAAAAGAAATCTACTTGTTGTGTTTTCTCTTTTCATAGTTTCCAGTTTTTAATTTTCACTGTTCCTGAGGAAAACAATTTAGAAAAAAATTAAATTAATGTAGCTACCCAAAGGAGAGGAAAAGAAATACCATCCAGCCAAATCCTGCAGGGTGTTTTTTATCATGCCATGACTGCATTGCCTTGATGCTTTACATCTTAGCACCCCCAAAGAGGGCTATTATTATGGAATGATACATGCCCAATCATTAAAAAAAACCTAGACAATTATGAAATTATCAAACACTTCAGCCACCTGGTTTTATTGACCTATTCTGCTCTCTAATTCACATTTCTATAGCAACTTGAGCCAATGTGCCTGATATGTAAATTATAAACATGAAGCAGTTTGAGGAAAATTTATGAACTTCTGTTTTGGCTGTGAAAATATAATTCCCCCTCCTTTTCTCTCTTTCCTTTTTCCGCTAGCTTCAAGATTTGCAGGTTAAACAGAGCCTCATTAATTCTGCAGAGGGTGTCGGTAAGAACTGTGGAGATAATTTAGAGACCCAATATGTAGATAACAAATCTAGGAAATTGCAGCTACAGCAGCAAGACTGCGCTTTAATGCCTTTCCTTCCTGATGTACATGACTCAATTGTATTCTTACCAGGTAAATTCAGATGTCCCTTTCGAAATGGTACCTGCACTGGAGCTCTCAGCTGATAGGCATCTAATGGAAAGCTTGGTGACAGGCCATCCCAGTCAAGTGCACCTGCAGGCTGTATGCCGCCCCTCAAGTTGGCTAGGCCTTCTCTCCCGAATCTGTGTCGTGGGGTCAAGGGTCATGGCAGGCTCTTCTAGCTTCTGGGCCTCCTGGCCCATGCCCATTCGCAGAAGCTGTAGATCATGGCTATTCTCAGATTCTGCCTGCACACATGGGGCGGGGGGGGGGGGGCTTGAGCAAAGCCCTTTTGCTTCTCACATCTCACTATCTGGAGGCCCATCCTCTCCATTTGAATGCTCCACCTCTTCCTGACCTTGAATCTGGCACCAAGCACAACTGGCTCCTTCTTTCCCAAGATTATTTTAAACTCATTTACAAAATAAAAGTGCAAGTCTAAATAAAAGGCTAAATTAAATGTGTGGAGCATGTGCACCAGACCAGCCTGGGAAGCAAGCAGCCAGGGAGTAGTGCTTTTATTCATGGCCGCCTTGTCCTGATGGGATCATGAGAGCCAAGACCTGTGCTTTTCACCTTCTGCAGACATCCTTTACTTAACGAGATCCCATATAATGTGTAACTACAGGTTTGTGTGAGGCCCTGTGCAGAAAGTGGGATAAAATCTCATTCATCCAGGCACTATAGACTTCCAGCTTTTCAGAATAACGTGCTCGAGCACATTATAGCATGCTGAATTAACTTCTTCTTGGGGCGATCTTTCTCATCACACATAATGGCTGTTTTCCTTTTTTCTTTTTGGCCAGATAATATCTTTAGCTTACAGCTAGACCTCTGTCTACTGCAGATGTGTAATACAATGGCACTGCCATTTTAGAAGATTAGGGGATGCCATTGGCAGAAGACAATGAGTTAAACGTTGTATGCACATTTTAAAATGCCCAGTTTACATCATCCTTGAGAAATGATGAAAAGTCAGTGGAAGGTTTAGGATTATGGAAACAGAATACTTTAAGACCCAAAGCCTTAGAGGAACATTTGGGGTAATGTAGTAGAATGCAACTGACTCTGTAGGTTCATATGGAGGAGCAACGTTGATAAATTACACCACGGCATAGCTAAGGGGCAGAGGGAGTATGGTGCTCCCTCTTTAAATTTATGTCTCCTCTACACTATGCTGCAGGAGTATGATATATTCCTGTTGTTGCCCGTTATGTTGTGTATCTGGGAATGTGCTTGCAATCCCGTTGTGGGTGTGATGGACAGGTTAAACTTTCTATCTCTTCTATATTTGTTAAGAATGCATCAATACCAGCCAAAGAACCTTGGCTGTATAGTTCATGCTGTTAAAAATAAAAGTGTGTCATTAGTTTTGAAACATAACAGCAGAGACTGCTTTCAGTTTCACATGATAGAACTCCCCACCTGGAAGCCAAAGTGTTTTTGGAGTTCTAGATAGAAGGGCTACAATGTATATAGGAGTTAAATTTAAGTTTTTACAATTGTGTAAAATAGGTTAGCATTAGTCCATTTGTATATTTAAAGAGAAGTTGCCTAAGGTCACCCAATAAGTCTGCCTGAACAGGTATTTGAATCTTTCAAGGATTCAATACGGCATTTTGCCCCTTGCTGACCAGAGCTGAGTAATCTTGTGCTTTGATAAGGGTCACTTTGAATGTTAACATTTTCCTACCTATGCGCAAAGCTGTTGATCACTGATTCGGGTGGCGGACTCCGGTGATTGGGGTTCTAGTCCCCACTCAGCCAGCTAGGTGACAGTCACTCACTCTCAGCATTACCTACCTCACAGGGTTGTTTTTGTGATGATAAAAATGCAGTGAAGAACTATGTAAGCTGCCTTGGGTTCTTTGCAAGAAGAAAAAGGCAGGATATAAATGCAATGTGATAATAACAACCTCTTCTTTAGAAGTAAGCATTTGGCCAATGACTTCCTGCAAAAAGCAATGTCTTTTAGATCACTTTCTGAAATGATACATGTGTTTTGTTTCATGTTAGCACTTTTATGTTATATTATTATTTTTCATTCCAGTAGGCCTCTTTTGGCAGTCAAACCTTGATTGCCTTAGATTGTAAGGGGCTTGGGACAGGACTATTCTCACTTAGAAATAGAGTCTGTGGGACATGATACTATATAATTCAAACAAACAAATACACACATATGGTATATAACTAATATACAAAGCACTGAGTTGTACAGCTGCGTGCATACAACTGCACGGTCCCACCCTGAGACCTTTTTTTTTTTTTTTGAGTAGCAAATGGTACCTCTACTAAGTTGTAGTACTAAAGATCAGTAAAGCTATTGTTGTACCTGATGCAGAAAATTCCACAAGAGCCTTTACTCACTTTCCCTTTTCTGCTGGTAAAAATAAATAACATAACATAACATAACAAAGATAACATCTTGTGGTATTTGCATGACACCAAAAATCAGTTGTCCCAGGTGGCTGCTTGCCTTTGCTTAACAGTAGAATTTTACACATTCTTCATGGCTTCCCAGCATGCATGTATGTAGTAACGTAGACTTGTATCTGTCACAGATAACTACCTACACCCATTCTTATATTTCTCACAGAGTCATAGCATAACATTTGGAGTGACTCTAAAATGTGGCATCTTGGAAGAACAGACCAAACAATTATTTAACCTGTGGTAGCTTTTAGGTCTCTCCTTTAATATGTCAGATGGGCCACCCTTAAATTCAAGAGGCAGGCAATCAAGTCCTTAAATACAGGTTGTCTCTGAGTAAGTATATCTAGTAATCAGGCCGATCTCACATCCGAGAGGAAGTCTTGGTAATTTAAACCAAAAATATTCCCATTCATTTCCTTTGCCCTTTGGAGCCTGAAGCATGTTCTGCTAAAGGGTTTTTCTTTCCCTCTTTCCACTGCATGGACCATAAAATTCACATCTAGGAATGTTCAAATGTTAACAAACAAAGCCAGTGACTTAGTGGAAAACTTTTTATTTTCTAAATGAGTGGCCATAAAACCAGGACTTCTATTAATAAATAAATTATGATAGTGGTCCCTCTATCTCTGGGAAGTTGGCTGAAAAACAGATTTACAGGATTGAGTGGCATTTACTTTCCTATCTGTCAATATTTGAAAGGACTTATTACAGTGTCGTGCCAAGTTTAAAATGAATTTAGTAGTTAATGGAAATATTAAAATGGAATTAATCTAACTAACTAAATAAACTTGGTAGCCCATGTTCTAGTTGCTTAGAAGTAGCTTAATGCATTTGCTGAAACAGAGCCATGGAATAAAACTGTCTTGAGCTTTCAGTCTGGGTACAGTTATTAATTTCCTTCTTTAAATTTCTGTTGCCAAAGCAACCACAGTTTATATGATGCACAACTGTGCTCTGCCCCACATGTCACATACCCATGTTGGAGCGCTTGCAAGTACCCAGAACAGGCAGGTGGTAGGCAGGTAGGCCTGCTGGCTAGCAGACAAATATTCTGGAGGTTATTGGAAACTCACTTAGAAGTGTCCATGAGGCATGAATGCCTGAGGGAGTGATACAGATTTGGGAGCCAATCCTATTGCACAAGATTGGTCTTTTGGGAAGTCTGATTCTCTGCACCAGCCATACTCTGGTTGTGGGGTCTCAACTTCAACCTGTGCCTCCAACCATTCAGGGAGGAGGGAAATAGAATAGTAGCAACCTGGCTAGTATGGAAACCAGGTCAAAAGCACACGGTAGGTAGGAGGAGAACAAGTAACAAAATTAAGACAGAGATAAAGGCAATCTGTTAAAGACAGGAGATCACAAGTACATGTTAATCCCTTGAGAAAATACATTGACATAAATAATGAATAGGAAGAAAGATTTGCAATGTGATATTGAAATATCTAAAAAGCAACAAAAGCCCATGAGAGTGGGCTAAAGATCTTATGGTGAATGCCCAAAATACACCTACTGTTGATAATCCTGCATCATTTGAAATTGAAATTTCCCAAATCAGTGTTGACAATGACTCGTGGTGGATTGCCCAGAAATATAGTTTGCCTTGACAGTAGCCATTGAGTATGGATTTGCAGTTCTTCTTTCACTGTTTTTCTCTTTTTGTTTTACAGACATTCTAGACAATATAATTGCAAAACAACTTCTGTCTTGCCCTATTGTCTCCTCTCAGGACTGACCCCCAGCCCCACTTAAAAAGTAATAGCAATGCTAGACTCAAGTTGATCAAGCATCTTCAGACCTTCTGGTACAATTCATTCATGAGGATTCTTCTTCCAGCTATTTCTTGTTCAGGAAGGCATGATGTTAGTGATGAATTGCCCCTTAAATGCCCATAATTAGTCACTTCATATTTGTCCCATGATTCCTATTTTCAGTGTACATTTTATTCCTATTTGCTGTTTACCCAGTGGTATTCCTAGGTATCTTGAAGTACAGCATTTTGCAATTTCATGTCTAACACTAGGTGTATTCATAATTAACTGTGTAATCCTATAAACACTGAGGGAGAATATCCCACAGAGTACTGCTTGGTAAGTGTGTACAGAGTTGCAATCTGGGTCATTTATAATTATACATTTCATAAATACTTCAGATATAATTTTATTTGCTAAGTTATGTTCATTTTTTTTTATGTTCCTAAAGTAGCAGTACCAAAAGTAATTTTTAACATTTCCTTTTTAGTGTAATTTTTCTTACACTAAACCATAATGTCAGTGGCTCCAAAAATATAGCACTACTCATGATTATTGCTAGTCTAAATGCTTTTGATATTCACTGTAGCACACATATGAAAACAAAGGAGGGAAATTCCTATGTGATGAAGCTGTACAGCATGGTGCTTGTACAATGCAAGAACCCTGGAAGAGAAGAAAGATGCTGATGGGCTGAACAGGGGTAGCAACCATTGTGAGCCATGGACGCATTTGGCAATTTGAGAAGCCTCCACAGGCACTGCCACAAAATGACTGCTGTGGAAAGTGTGGCAAAGGAAAAATAACCTTCCCAAAAGCCTGAATAGCACACAGAAGTGTGATCTGAGCCCCAGGATTCTAAACAACTGCTTTCAACCCACAGTTTTCAGCAGCCACAGAAACCTAGTTCATGGTAATCCCAGCCTCAAGTAAGAAAAAACTGTTAATTTAAAAAATAGGTGGGAGGAGTAGGGTAGAGACTGAGCCCAGTCTCTCAAAATGCAACATTCTAAGGTTGCTACCTCAGAATCTGAGGAAGGAGACAGAAACAGGATTCTTAGCTGAAATGTGGAGAACAGCATGCTCCAACCAAGGTCTGGTGAGAGCCAGACCTTTTGGCTCAGGGCTGGGGCAGACACTGTTGAACAAGCAGAGCCAGGATGGTGGAGGATGTAAACTGATCAGTCTGTCATCTGGTATCAGATCAAAACAGCAGACCAACTGAGAAACATCTGATGTTACTGTTGTCTGGCCCACAAGCAGTGGGAACCACCCTAAGGGTGGAGTTACCTCCTTTTGGTTGAGAAGGGAAGAAAAGGATTCAGTTTAGAATCAACTTCTTAGTGTGAGCCTATTTCTCTAATAGCTGGCATTCTAAGTTCACTGGTGCATTTTGTTAATGACATCTGCAGTACTCATTTTGCCTAGCAAAGGCAGCTTTAACATAATAAAGGCTGTAGTTAGAAACCTCTGCTCTTGATTTGCTTGGAAAGGGGAAAAGTATGGGGAAGACTGCTTCTAACAGGTGGGATACTTTGGAGAGTATCTGAGGGTGCATTGGTGCTTATGGGTACCATGTTGCCTACCCTTGATCTAAGAAGTCAGACTTCACAGTAAAGTTTCCCATACTATTATGCAGAGCTGGACCCAGGTTAGAGGCAGTTTTGTGTAAAGATTGGACTTATTTCTCTCAAAACACAATATTCCAAGCTAAAAAGCTCAATCACTGAAGCTGAGCTAGACAAAGAAGAGGAGGGGTTGAAACACACTACTGAAATGACATGGTTAGTGGGCAAGGTTTGCCAAGTAGCTGGTAAGAACCAGACCACCTCTGATTCAGGGGGAGCCACTGTAGAAAAGGAAGGTCAGAGCAGGAAGGATGTGAGTTCAGGGGTTCACCATCAAGCCAAGAAAATAGAACAGTTAAATAAATGTTTAACATTCAGAACATTTCTACCATTTGGCCCACAAACAGCAGAAACTTCCTTGAAGGTGGAACCAACCCCTTTTGGGAGAAATGAAAGGAGGAGAATTCAGTTTGGAATCAACTTCTGACATGGGCAAGAGCTAAGTCCACCAGTCAGGGGATCACTACTTAGGTAGACACTACTTCTTAGCAACTTTATTATTATTCACTCTGTATTACCAAACCATCCTCAGTAAAGGGTTGCAGTTTAGAAGCTTTTTGCCTTGATCTGCAGGAAAGGGAAAAGGGGATAGACCTGCTCATAACACTCTGAGCAAGCTGGCCTCTGCCCTCCGTACCACCCTGCTATCTCCCTAGAAATGAAGATAATAGTGGCTTCTACAGCTACTTCACCCTCCACTTTCTCAACTGAATACTGGGTGGCCAAGCACCGCCCTCTGCAGCATGCCATAAGCCTCAAGACCAGGCAGAAAAATGTTGGACAAAATAGTTATTGCTACTGTGTTTATTATCTGAAGGGTCTCTGGGCCCCAATGTCCATGGGCGGGAGGATGCGGCTGCACTCATTATCCTGCTTGTGGGCTCCCGGTGACATCTGATTTCCCTCTGCATGAATGCAATGCTGAATTGTTAGAGCCTCACATTCTTAAAGCACACTCTACTGGGGCCCAAAAGCATTCTGGGGTACTATGGATGGCAGCAGCCACTGCAAACCTTTCCCCTCTCTTTAGAACGCTGCCATGCTGGAAGTGCACCATTGTGCACATGTGGGCATGACTACATGGAGATAAGAAATATGTTTTTATGTTGCCAGTTAAACTGTTAGCTTATATTTCAGCTCCAGAGAAAGAAAGAAAAAACCCAAAACAAAACAAAAGAGAGAAAGGAATAAAAGCAAAGCAGTTGATGGACTTCAGGAGTTTCTTTTCCAGCTCTCCTATGTACAATAGCAGGGCTTCAGAGTCTATTAAATTAAAAAAAGGTAAATGTTGTGAGAGTAGCTGAATAGAATTTCCTTTGTCATTCGGTAAGAATGAGAGGAAATCTGGAATGCTTTGAAAGAGCTGGGAGTCAGACAAAGAGCGATGGTGGAGAACTACATCCAATACAAAACCAGAAAGCGAATCACATATGCCATTGATCACATTGCCAGCGACAGATCACAACACGTCTTAGGGAACACATAATAGAAGCAAGACAGGAAGATAGGCCAAATGCCTGAACATTTTTTCTACTTGTAGTACAAATACTTTATAGGGACCAAAGCCTTTAGTGGGTCTCTCTCTTTCATGCTGTGTTATTTCCCAGAGCCAGATAGACAATTCATTCAGAGCTGGACTGATTAGGACTAAAATGAGCCAATGCATGGACGTGGCCACATGTCTAACAAACAATATGGTACGTTTCACCTTAAAGTATAGGAACCAGGCAGACATGGTTGTGAGATAGGAACCCATTACTTACTTAAGCCCCAATCCCTAGTCCCATTTTGCAAGTAAACCAATGGGTTTACTCAGTGCTTCTTTTGTAAAAAAAAAAAAAAAAATGGTGCTGGAACTCACGTCTGGGGGTCACACTTTTACACTAAAAAAGATTTTCAATTCACCAACTTTTTTTGAAATAAAGAACTTATTTACCTTTTGCACGTAGCCAGTCACTCTACACACACATATACATAATGGTCGCCACCAGCAGTAAGCACTCAGCGCGCGACCACATGACCAATCCCAAGCCAAGCAGCGTCCCAAGCCGAGCAGTGCCCTCACAATCAGCGCCGACACACAAGCAGCCCGCAGGCACTATGTTAATGATTTTTGCCACCAACCTGCTATGCCCAATAGGGCGATTCACAATCACTTGGAAAAATCCGTCAAAAAAAGGTGCCAGAACGCCATTCTGGTGCATCCTATGACAAAAAAAGCCCTGGGTTTACTACTGAAAATACTTCAAACCAAGGTACAAACTCACAATTGCAGAATGTATCAACTACAGTATTACCCTAATTCTAATCCCTCGATAGCCCCATAATTGAGCAGGTCACCATCTACATGAAAAACTTAACTTCTGTCCCCCACTCTCTTGCCTGCTGGGAAACAACAAACAGAAATAGCTATGTGCAGTGTCCTACTAAGTGCACAGTGGTACCCAATTAAGCCAATGTATTTTCCGTTTAGCTGCATCACAGAACCATTTTCTTCAGAGCAGTTATGAACCGGTGTTTATTTGCCTTCTTGGTGGTATCCATGACATACACTAAAGTTAAACTTCAGCTTAAGTAGCACCACCCACATGTTCTGCTAGGAGAGCAAGGACAGCTTGCTTGCCCTGCTGATCTTCTGCACACCGTCTTCTTACTAGGATGCCTCCTACTGCTGCCACACATTTTCTGGTTAAGGAAGACCCTCTCAACGTCCAAGGGAACAAAGTGCTTTAAACGTTCTTTTTCTCACCAGTTATGCTGTTTAAGACATAGCTGGATGCAAACTGTACACGTATGCAGTCTGATCCAACTCTCCCTGAAGCTACAGAGAAACTGCTGACTTCTTGTGGAAACAGAATGGAACCTGAATACACAGCATGACCAGAGCATTTCATGAGTTTCAGCAACTGATATGAGTGAGTGCATTTCAGGGCAATTAACCTGCAGTGCCTCAGGTGGTGTTTTGAACCAGTGAATCTGAAGCCCAAAGCTGAACAATTTTCATCATTTGAACATGAGAAATAATCCCCTAGACAGTCACTGCCTGTACTTGTTGCGTGGCTTAGTCACAGTGCCCTAAAGAGACAGACACCTGGGTCAAATATAGTTCTAATTTCTTCCCTCTCCTTCTCACCTGCTCTGAGCTAGCAGGTTGGCAGGCAACAGCTGCATGGGAAATGTGGAGACAAGAGTGCATATGGCATTGCTCATTTCATTAAACCCCTTTGATTACTCAGGGTGGTGGTGATAAGCTACAGTGGGAGTAGCAATGTACCCAGGCTATATATAGCTGGAAGTTCAGGTAAGGATGCACAGAGAAACTGAGTCTATTGCCTCAAGTGTCTTTGGAGTTACTTTATATTCATGGGGTGCTTCAGTCTTCCTGCCTGGCAAAAGTTGTCATAGAATTCATGTGAAGAAGCCTCAGGTTGACTTTTCTGGGGGATCTTAATACCCATAAGAATGCAAGAAGAGCCATGCTGGAACAGAGGTCCATTTTGCCAGGTTTGGGAAGTAGGCAGCAGATGGTTTATGCTTGGAGCACTGGGACCAGTGATGATGGAGATAATGGAGACTCTTGGCATGATGTAGTTGGGCCAGAGGCAAAGGTAAAGTCAGAGACAAGTGACACTCAGGCATTGGGTCAGGCATAGCAGGACCAGAAGCAAAGACAGAGTGGAGAACAGGTGAGGGACAGATTTGGCAAAACATAGTAGAACCAAAAGCAAGGACCAGTCAGGGACAGAAAAGGATCAGCCTGGAACCTTCCAGAGTTCCTAGGTGTGCTGCATAATTACACAGGCTCCAGTCCTAGCAAGTGGCTGCATGTCAGCTCCTGGTTCTACAGGCACCTGCAGAGTGAACCTTACTGCTCTTCACCTTCATGTCAGCAGAGGACACTGTGTCAAGGCTTCAGATCCTGATACACCTAGTCCAATATTTTGTTGAGACAATGGCCAACTGGTTGCCATGATATGAGTGGAAGGATGGCATGGGTGCAATAGTACCCACCACCCAGGTTCTTAGCAACTTGTGTATTTAGATACACTGCCTCGGACACTGGAAGTAGCACATAGCCAGTCAGGGCTAACAGCCATTGATGGACTTTTCCTTCATGAATCTATCCAGTCTTCTTTTAAAGTTCTCCAGATTGGTGGTCATCAACACAGCTCATGGAAGATAATTCCATAGTTTAACTATATGCTGGATAATATGCTCTTTTAGATATGGTGACTAGAACTATGTACAGTATGCTGAGTTTGGTCACTCAGGTATTTGCATAAGGGGATTATGATCTTGGTGGTTTATTTTCAATTCCTTTCCCACATACACCTATCATGGAATTTGTCCTTCCCACAGCAGTCATATACTGGCTTGACATTTTATTGACCAATCTCAAGATCTTTTCTTGGTCAGTCACCACTAGCCCAGATCGTATCAGTTTATACTTGAATCTGGGATTTTTTTGCTCATTGTGTGCATTACTTTACATGTTGTTACACTGAACTGCTTTTGCCATTTTGATGTCCATTCTCCCACTACCAAAGCATCTTTTCCCTAATAGCTTCCTTGACTTACTCATTAACTAGGTGGTGATCTCTTGGGCCAGGGACTGCCTTTCCTAACTTGTGGTACAGTATGGTTGAGCTTCTATTATTGTGATTTTGAGTAACCTCCAACAATTTTGAAGGATTTTAAACCTTTGGCTCCCCACATTCAACTTCCTTTTTACTAGTTTCTTCATTTTAGAAAAGTTTGCTCTTTTCTTGGAGCTCTTTGCTAATATTCACTTAAATATATATTTAATATCACAGTGTCACTGTTTCCAATCAACGAACAACAATTGTATCTCATAACAAGCCCAGGGCATTTAGGATTTAACATGGGATCTTGTCCCTTTGGATTAGTTCCATGACTGAATAGGGCACAGTTGTGCAAGACATCAAGAAATTTAATTCAGTCAACGTGGAACTAACTAAAGTTACCCTTCATTACAACCCTGTTTTGTTCAGTGGGCTCTCTGATTTTGTTTTGTCTCAAGTTTACCCTGAGCACACTGGACTGGGAGATGATAGTGTGATGTTAGCACTGAATTAGTTTTGGAGCCAGGTTTTGGCACCCACAGCAATTCTCTGTAAAAATATTCCTCTTTTATATTTTCTAGTCTGCTAGACACTATACCTGCACTGATGTACAAAGCAACACCCCTCCTTTTATGCTGTTCCCAGTTCTTCCCATAGAAGTTATATTCAGAAACGACTGTATCCTAGTAGTTCCCTCCATTCCACCAGGATTCCTTAACATCCACTCTGTCCAGGTTCTTTAAAACTAGGAACTCCAGTTTGAACTTGGCTTGGAGGAATCTAGCATTTGCATAGAAATAACCAAACAAGGTGTTGCTCTCAAGATGTCTCTGGCATGTGCATCTTCTGCTATAGTACTTAGGATTTTTTAATTGCCTATCATATTTCTTCCCTTTCTACTTTTGGGAAATGAAAATCCTTTTCATCACCATCATCCTTTAGGCATTTTCTACCGCCTGTCATCTATTCCCCCCAGGGTTCCATGTATAAGCTGCTCTGCCACCTTTTTAATGTTTTGCCCACCCAGGGAGCTAGCTTCCTTACAAGCCAGCCTCTTTATATAGTTCTAGATAGGTTAGTCCAATTACTGTTGCAGCCAATCTGATTAGAGGGCCTCGCTGAAAAGCAAGGGAGGCTGTGGCAGAACTAATGGTTTGCAGCAGCATCCAATGAGTGGAAATGTAGGTCAGTTGAGCCCCTTGGGATCTGAGATTTTGCAGTTAGGTGAAAGAACAAAAATGAATGGATCGATGGAAGAATCAGTAGGGAACAAGAGTCAGTGTAGGGGTAGGTAGTTTGTTGTGTGTGTCTTCTAGAACTAAGTGCTAAGCTGAGCTCTTAGACTTGCAAGAGGTAAATTTCTGGGCTTTAGTTTATGAGCTGCTCTATAAGGCCCAAATTCTGAGCCTATCCTGAGCCGACACTAAAGGTAGTCTGCACTTCTTTGTTTCTAAGTAGAATCTTCTTCTATGACTGTACAGTAGCTGTTGTCAATATAGAACTATTTCTAACTTTTATTTCTCCTTTCTAAACTTAGGTTTAAATATGGAATCTCTATTTCAGCAAGGTTGCAGGAATTGTCAATTCCTGCTGGATTTTCTCCCTGGGGTTTTTTGTCCCCAGCTGTAAGTTTGTCAAGGACCACCCTTCTAGGATTTAGCCCATTTTGCTGGGCTTTTAGTTTGGGTTCAGTTGATATATACTACCTCAGGAAATCATTTATAAGTAGATAAATAAATACCTTCTCTTTCCATGGTTGCTCCACTCGTTTGTGTGCCAACACTTTGTCACTGGGGCTGAGATGCGTCGTCAATGGAGCTACTCTCACTCCGTGGGCCGGTTTCTTGCAAGCCTGCTTCCTTTTCCATGTTGCGGTTGCCATGTCCAGCATGCTTCAGAGCTTCGGGGCTGCCATAAAAAAACATGGTATTAAATATAGTCATTTCAACCACACATGTATTAAGGCACTCTTGACTTCTTTTTTTCTGCTCCAGCTGAACATCCTTGCTCTGCTTGGATTGCTTCCTGTTGAAGTTTAGGCCTGCGGTGATGGCTACCTTCTGCAAGGGTGAAGGACCTATTAGTGTGGTCCATCCTCAGAGACTAATGCATTTTTATGAGTTTCAGAGAATTCTGGTGTAGCTGGCACTCCTGGTCAAATTACAAATTGCTGAGATAACACGAGCATGAAATAATTTTTTTTCAGCTCTCCTTTCCTACTGTACAGAGGCTGTTCAGGTATGCAAGTAATCTAATGGTGAGGAAGTAGGCTAAGAGACAGATTACAAGAGGAGAAAGTTTTGCAAGGAATTGATGAAACTTTTTGTTATCAACATTAGTCTGTGGTTGTGGTGGTGGCAAAGTTTGTTCCTTCGTTTATTTAATTAATGTCTATATGGCTATGTGGTTTTTTTCCACTATGTCCTTAGAATAACAGCTGGTGGAGCTTTCCCAAGTGACTCAAAGTCTTTTTAGACTAGGAGATATGGAATTATTTGATGGTAGTGCACTGTGACAAGTTTTAAAATATATTGAAGAAAGATTGCTTTTACCCACCGCAAACTAGATACTATAATGAATGTAGATTAGTTAGTGAAAGTTTCCAGGTCACCATCTGGTCCTGTTTTGTTAGATTATTTTCATTTTCTAGTGTTTGAGGATGTGGAGAAGGTGCTTGGCCAGATCTGGCCCCTCTTGGCCTATCTGGGAGATGATGATTGTGATTGTTTTTGGAGTGGCAAATTACTTGTTACGAGAGGGCGCTGATACAGAAGCCTTATAGACAGAAGCAGTATGACTGTGCCTGAAAAATCCCATGGATCTCCTACTTCTAGTTTTCCATTACTCATTGTGTATCTTATCTCTTTAGGTTATAAGCTTACCTCTCTTAATTGGCAAAAGTTCCTTTGAGTGACAATTACTATCAAAAGAATGGCAGCAAACAAATTATTTGGCCCTGAAGATTTGAAGAACTAGAAGCCAGTGGGTAATATTCCCACCCTGGGCAAGGGGCCGAATGAGTGAATTATTTCTGGTAAACAGCATGAATGAAACTCCTTTCTAGATCCATTTCAACTGAGATTTAGGTCTGCTCTTGGTACTGCAACTGCAATGCTCACCTTTCCTGGATGATTTCTCCTGGACCTTTCAGTGGTTATGGCATCCAGCTGAACAGTCTGATTTGGCTGTGGGCGATGTTGAAACTGAGTGGTTCTATTCCCTTAGTCACAAGCATTCTAATGGTTCCAGCACCTTTCTGTAGGCTGAGGGGTTCTTTCCTTCAAAAGTATATTTTCAAATTGGGGTAAGTTTTCTTTAGCCATCTCAGTGACATTCAGTCCATTAACTAAGATTGGTAAGACATAGTAAAGGCTATTTCTTGGAAACAGAGCACAGAAGGGTAAAGAGTGAAGGCCAGGAAACATTATGGAGGCAAAAGGTTTGTGTATCTGTCTTTTGAGGAGGAAGTCTCCAGTCAAGCCAAAGCCACAGCCCTCTACCAATCCATCATTTAAGCACAAGTGTTTTACTGGAATGATTTCCGACAGGTATTTACCCCAACCATGATGCTACACTGTTGGATACTGCAAAAGATTCTGACCGTCTTTTGGACTGCTAAGGCATTCATATAATCTGTGGTCAACAGATATACTTCTCTGATCAGCACACTATTTCCTTTGAGCCTAGAGAATATTGTCAAATCTCAGATGGAACAATCAATACTTGGCCTTGGAGGGAGGTCCCATTCATTGATTTGCATTATAGGAAATTTGTGTCAATTGCTCTTGCCCCAGACACTGTAGCAGGGAAACAAGAGCCATCACACTAGAATAGGAGACCTGGTGTATTAAGTGGTTCAGTAAATCAGTCTAACTCCTGATCTCAGAACAGCCCATCTCCTGGAGGAAAGGCCATTGCTGAGTGGTACAGCAAATACTATGCACATTGTAGCCCTAAGTTCATTATTTGGTATCTTCTGGGTGGGAAGATTCTCCGTCTGAAATTCCACAGCAGCCTTTCCCAACCTGATGCCTTCCAGATGAGATGAACTGCAATTCCCATAGTTCACATCCAACAGGTCCAGCTGGGAATTATGGAAGCTGCAGTCCAACACACCCGAAAGGTGCTAGGTTGGAAAAGGCTGTCTTAGACAACTGCATTCAGTGTGGATAAGACTCTGTCCCTCAAATGGCACTCCACAGTTATATTATATTGGAATTTCCATCACCCATGGCCAGTGAGTTAATGTCCTTGCTGGTTGGGAATGATGGGAATTGTAGTCAAGCACTCCTCCAGCCAGGAAGAGGCTAGTGAGGTCTCTACTAAGTTGGATAGGTAATGGCCTGCTTGTCTACAAGGCAACTCCCTATGTTCGTAAATCTGCCACCTATATATATTTGCATAGTACTGCCTTTTTGAGGTTGAGTTGGTTGGGTTCTAGGAATGAGTATCCAGTCATTTTTTTGGCAACCATCTTTTATTCATTATTATTGTAAGTTTAAATTTCTGTTCTTTTCACTATGTGCATTTTATGGTCTGATTCAACATGAGATGCTGCACTGCTGTGAACTCTTAAAGCAGGAATGCTGAACTGGCATTCTAAGGACACGATACAGCAACAAGAACTTCAGTGCCTGTGAGCTCTGGCCAATCCTGTTGTATGGATTCTTGGGAAGTCTTAATTCTCAAATGGGGAAGGTAGATTTCTATTCAGTTTGTTTCATTTTTTAAAAAAATCTAGAACTTAATATACACTCTTAGTTAATACTGTAGAGTGCAATATTCCCTAAACCTACATTGCTCCCATTTAATAAATTTGCCAGTGAACAAATGCTCCTTAGACTTGAGACATTGTCCACTGTGCATGTGTGCTAGACTTGGTGCTGTGGACCAGCCTGACCCTCTACTGACATTGTGCGTCTGCCACAAGCAGCTCTTAGCTTCGCTGCCTCATCCCACAACAACTGTGACAGTAAGACGTTTACAAAATGTGAAGGCAAGGGAGCTACAACAGTGCATTGCACTAGTCCAAAATTGCTACTGAGCAGCAGCTTACACTTTAAAAGTCTGCATGGCCTTTAGGTCATTTCAGGGACAACAAGTAGCACACAGAGACATGGTTCTTCTTGCTGTTTGCCATATTTGGGATAGTAATTCAGCCACAACAAGGCAAGCAAACCTCTGTTTATGCTACTGCAGCTCCAGCAGCCCTTTGTAAGCCAAACTGCCAGTCTTTCAGAGTGTTTCTGAGTGATAATTCCCTTTTGTGGGGGAATCAAGATTGGGAATTGGTGGGAAACAGTTTGTTTGGCTAGGTTCAGCTCCAGGGACTTAATTGAGAGGTTCATAGATGCTTGATGAAGTGTGAAGGTGCTTTCGTTTTTGTATAACACGCACACACACCAATGGTAGCTTCATGCTTGTGGTCAAAAGCTTCAACACATAATAGCAATGTTTCTTAAAAGTCCAGGAATCTGAAGGGAAGTAAATAGAAGAACACTCAACTGTCCTTCAAAGTTATTATTTCGAAACCCATTTTGTGAGTTCTGAGATGCTGACTTGTGGTTTTGAATATTTGTGGCTAGCTGTTTCAGGCTTCCCATCATCCCAATTGTCTGAGCATGCTAGGAATAGTTTCCTGGAAGTGAAATATATGAACACTGAATTATAGTCAATTGAAATACTGCAGCCAAGCTTTCCTGAATTAGATCCAGAGCCTTTGTTACACTTAGAAATGTTTTTTAAAATTTCAGTTACTTTACAAAATGTGCTGTGAAGGTTTAAATACAATCAAACAAGACTTTCAAATAGTTTTTTTATTCCGATATCAGGTTCATGCATCTTTCTGTACACAATGCATAACAAACAAAACTACCTTTAGCAACTTAAATATTTGTACATGTACCTGTAAACTAATTTATGGTTTCTTTGGTGAACTCTTTTGAGATAAATAACTTAACTGAGCTTTATTCCTGTTACATTTTTGCCATATGGAAAGCCTGTCATTTGGAGCTTAAAAGAAGGGTTTCTCATGAAGTTAAGTAAACAACAGTATTCTGGTTGCTTACTGAGATTTCAAAGTAATAACCCTCTAAGGCACTTGGAGAAATTTCATCAAAATTCAGTGGACCAGACATGACCAGGCATATTGGAGGATTCTGGATAAGAGGAAGCTAGAAGAGAAGGAGGTATGCCTGGATACTAAAATGTAGATTACAGAATCTCTCAGATTAAGTGCTGCTGTAGTCCAAGTGATCCTTCCCAACCCTGGACTGATCTTTTCTGGATACATAATTCTAGAGAGGCCTAGTAGGCTGCCGGTGTTAGAGCTTGGGAGGCCAGTACTGCCTCTGCTTCTTCCACTCTGAGCATCACAAATACTTGGACCACCAGGATGCTAACTCAAATCTTGGCTGATCCTGATGCTTTGAGAGGACACTGGCTCAAAGGCAAACAATCCTAGGTTCAAACCCTGACATCTCATTTAAAGGACTGGCTGATATGAAAGACATTCCAGAAATGAGCTGACCTGGTATTACAGAGGTTCTTATATACATCTATATCTAAGCTTCACTTGGAAAAGGGACTGCAGAATGTTTCTTCCTTTGTAGCAGCATTTGCCTGGTATTGATTGTACCAATAATTATATTGTCTGCCCATATACATTATACAAAATGGATGCAGAGATAATAATACATTCTGTTTTGCCAGCTTGGCATCTGATACTACTGCTTATGGCTCTGACAACTGATCTAGGTTTTTCCTCTTACTCTTCATGCTGAATTCTGCTTTACTAGAGGCCTTGCACAGCATCTCCAGTAGTTTGCATGATGTCATATTCTGTGGAATTCTTGTGGCTAAAACACTTTATTCCAACTTGCCCTGTTTCCTTCATTTTTCTCAAAAGAATGGGTCACATTCATGAAGCTGGGGCTGCAGACGAATGTTTTGGCGGTTACAGACAGAATGCAGGGAAGGAGTAATATAGATCTGATTGTAGTTTGAAAATGGGACCTCGATTTTCAGGTTCTACTTGAGCTGTAAGATAAATTAGAACATTTTGGCATCTTTTATCATAACCTTAGTTTAATTCCTCCTGGGCTTTGTTTCCTCCCTGGGAATCACATACCATTTAGTGGCATGAGTTCTGGAGACCATCATTTACAGTGCAGATGCTTCTGCTACCAAGAGAATGTTAGTGTCTCACACTACGCACTTTCATTCTGGTGCATAGTTTCAGTACCATTTAAACAGGTGGCACCTAGCTCTCTCTGCCACCCAAATAGTCCTGTAGCCAACCTTAGTGCCAGTTGGGGTAGACACAATTCTACGTGGCATTTTAGAGGGAGATGCATAGTGCCAGCCCATTTCCCCCATCCATGGTGGAAAGTGTATGAATGAAGTTCAACCTATTGTATTGGCTCACGTTTTTGAGAGAGAGTCATCCACAGGAATACCTTCCTTTGCCTATAGATGTGGTCCCCTTTCACCTGTGAACTGTTACTTGTTCAGAATATTCATGAATGACGCTAGTTGTAATGGAACTGATGACAGTGAGTTCATGTGCTTGGAAATGATGCTGGATTAAAGATCCAGTTTTAGGTCCCACCCAAAACCCAAATTGTTCATGTTGCAAGTTTATGGAAAGGCACAGTGAAAATGTTGTTTTTGGGGGGCAAGGCTTACTTTTTATATTCATCCTTTTTATTTAACGTCTACAAATTTTCTACAGCTTCCCTACTCACAATCACAATCATAGAAAAATGCAGAGCAAAAACAAAACATAAGCATATATACAATAAATCTATTAAAACAGATTAAAATGCTAAGAATAATGATAAGCACACACATCCTCGAAGCTCCTTTTCCAGCTCACTCATATAAACTGAAGTAGTCTGACCAAATGTCAGAATGTTAATCAAGAGAAAGCTGTCATTAGTAATATGTTCTTTCAAAAAAGGACCAGTGTTGTGAGGTCTTCAGACTCCTGCATGATTGAGGGAGGCACTTTGGTCTTCAAACATTGCAATATGAGTCTCTTGGTCACCAAGCAAGCTCAGACAGACCACTGATGATGACCAACAATATTAAACAATAATATATTCAAAACAAAGCTGATGTGCTGAATAATATCTGCCATGAATAAAGCCACCATGTACACAGCTGTATCATATGCTCCAAGGATGCAGCTGTCACCACACAGTTCTGGCATTTGTTATAGGGTGATAATAAAGGTTTTCTGAGACAGGTGCTGTGGTGTCCAGCATATCTGGAAGAGCAACTTCTGCTGTATAAGGTGTAATTTCACATCAAGGGATATAGTCTATATAGAAAGTACAACTAGCTTCTATTGTCACAATTGGACTAGGCTCTCTGGTTGACTTCTATCTTATATTCAGGTTGACTACTTGTTAAGAGTTCTTTGCAAATAGGAACGGCTGTGTGGTTCACCTGTAAGCAGGTTAAATAAGATTCAGCTTTAGCTGTCGATAGCATATTAAGGATGTATTTGGCACATTGCATTTTAATGTGCAGACCCATGGAGGGCTGAGCTGCAAACTGGGGTACCAGTAATTTCACCTTGAACTTATTTTACTGTCATAGTCTCTTGCACTTCTTATTGGAGGCATAGGCTATGATTCTGCCAGGCTGAAATGCCTTATAGGCTTTCCATTCAATTGAATGTGAAGCTGTGAATCCTCCATTGAGGGTAAAATAATTACCAAGCTCAGAAGTCATTTGCATTTTGATCTCTTGATCATTCAAAAGGAGACATTCAGTCTCCACACACTTGAAGGTTTACAGTGCATTGCCAAGTCCAGATTAAAAAGAACCAGCGCGTGATCAGAGTTAGCAATTACTTCTGTATGGCAGGCCTTGAGATACCGAAGGAGTGGGGAAGAGATTAAAAAGATCTAAACAAACCATTTTGATGAGCTGAGAATGCAAAGTTATAGTCACTCTCAGTGAGATTCAACACCTGTCACACATCTATCTATCAATCAGACTTTGTTCTGCTATATAGGACCTGACAGTGGAGTGGACTATGGAGGGTATTTTGCATGGGGCATATTCCTATCCAGAAAGCATCTAGAAAGGCTTTGAAATCTCCAGTTATTAGTTGGTCATAGGCCATAGAAGAAAGGCAGAGGAATTGTGAAACATTGAGGAAGAATCTCAGTTGGGACCATAACATTTACCTGGGGTCAATGTTACATTCAACAGCTACGGTAAGAAAGTGTCCATCTGTATGTGTCACTGAGTCCAATACTGCAAATGGAGTTCCCTTGTGGAGTTCCCTCCCACTGCCTACTTGGGAGTAGATGCCAGCGCACACTTTACCCACCAACACTTTCGGAAACATTACTCATCCTGAGCAAGCACATTAGTTTCCTGTGTTAACTTTCAACTTCCTGAGTTTGGTAAGCACCTGTTTGCCTCTGCTGGGTGTATGCAATCCTCCAACATTCCAAGTAATAACGTTTAATGGCATGACACGTGTGTTGAAGGTGGAACTAAGAGAAGGAATGGAACAGAGAGATGGCCAAATCCAGCTTCTTACCAACATTTCAGTACTGTTCCTAATCTGCCTAATATGAGGAAAGCAGAATCATAGAATAGGAGAAGGCCATCGGTCCAACCCCTGCTGTTGCAGGTCGCCAGTTTACACCATTCTGCTCCATGTGTGGGCATGGTCCACTGCACTGTTAAGCAGCAGTTGGAAGGGAACTTTGGTGCCTGGGAGATGTTCCTTGGGATACCTGCAAGAGGACCAAGGGGGCTCCCTGCCTGATGTGCCTGATCCTCTGCCAGGGGTATGGTGATCTGTAAGCCACACTATGTGAGTAGTGAATGCCTTAACCGAGTAAAAGATGGATATTTAAGGTAAGCATTTTTTTTCAGCTCTCTTTATTTCACCTTTTATTCGCCATCATACCACAAATTATACTGTAATGGCTGCCCAGAGAGCATGATGCTAATAGGCGGCTTTTAAACAAATCCAATCAATCAATCAATCAATCAATCAAAAAAGGGGCATAGGGGCTGAAGCATGGCTTTGGACTGTGAGCTCATGTGCACCCAGTTCTCCTATTCTGGTTATTGGACTGCAGCCACACATTGCCTGGACCAGGAGCAGTTGCTGTGTGGTGGCGAGGAGTTTAGTGGCACAGGTGAGATGGGAATGGCCTGCCTTCCCTTTTGTATGAGGAACCTGACTGGCTTATTGAAGAGCCTGGTCAAGCATATTGAAAAACCTCATCCTAGGTTATAGTTTCTCATTTTTTGGGGAGGATCCCACTGGTATGGTTGCAATCATCACAGCAGTAGAGCAAATTACGAGGAAAATGGTATTTTAATAACCTTTTCCTGATAGCTGGTATTTCATTCTGCATTTGACCTGTACTTCTGAATGTTGAAAAAAGTCACACACCCAGATACTGAACTGAAACCCCTATTATTCAACAACTGGTAATAATAAAAAAGAATGCAGCAAGTTAAGAAATTAAAGCCTGGCATCTCTTGGGGATTTCAAACTGGGCACAGTCTAACTTCCATATTTTCTGTGTTTATTACAAGACAGTAGAGAGAAAAGGAGATTAATCTTTTTTCTGTTATTAAGTAGGCAACTTCAAAGTTCACTCTGGCATTTCTAACAGCACTGCTAAAATACAGGGTCAGATGTGAAGGAACAAAGTTGTATAAAAGCCCTTTCAAAAAGTAGAATCCTTTGTAATCAAACTGTACCCCTGTTTAATTCGGTTGTGGAGTGGTGGTACCTGTGCAATTAACTACTGCATTGAACAAATATATCCATCTATCTATCAGGTGAAAGGTGACACATGACCTGGCAGGTGTATCTTCTGCTCATTCCAATTTGTTTCTGAGACTGACGGTGTCTCAGGGCTTCTTCAAATGAAGCATTTGTTGTGCATTAAGGATCTCCTACTCACTGCACTATGCAGGTGCTTTACATGGTGTCACATCCTCCTGGACCTCCCTGGGGAATTTTTTAGATGGAGGAAAGCGAGGCCTTCTCTGACCAAGGGTGCCATCCCATGAGGCTGCCCATAATTCTGCACTGGGAAAGTCATGGGCATCCCACTGAGCATGGGAGGAGCACAGAGGAGAGAACTGCCTCTGCCCAGTCCATGCTCTGCAGAAGACGTGGACAGCCGATTTTGGCCATGTGTGTCTTTTGCTCCTGCATGTGGCGGGAGTGGGGGGGGGGAGCTGCAGCACCACCCAGATTCTTCCTCCCCTCCCAGGGCTTGCTACAAAGATGGCCATACATCTTCAGAGCTGTGGCCGAAGCAGAAATAACCACACAAAGGCAGAAGGAGAGCCCTTTGAAGGCAGCATTCTCATTCCAGGTTTGGGGATGAAGCAGGGACACCAACTTTTCCTATAGCTGTTCAGACTGCATCTTCTAGCCATAGGAGTGTGTTCTAAGGTGCTAAAACAGGCTCCTGGATTTGCTTGGGTCTGCTCTACTGCACCAGCTCCTTGTGTGGAGGAATGTACAGGAAGGCAGAGAAAAAATATCCCTGGAGGAGGGCATGGAAAAGTGCTGAGCTTAATTCTGCACAGAATCTGGAAGCAGGAGCGTGAGTGGAGAGGCAAGTTAAAGGGCTTGTGTAGAGATGCTCTTAAGGCTGCTGTGAGATGAGGCAGTAAGCTGGCCAGTGGTGCTTCAGGAATTCCTTTCTGCAGAGTCCAGTGCAAACTTATCACATCCATACCTCTCAGACCAATGTGCATACCAGAACAGAATGGTCCTTCATATTCCAATCTTCTCTGAACATAAAATACATTTAGAAAGCTTTATATTTGGACCAGTCTTCCCCAACCTGGTGGCCTTCAGAGGCATTTGGACTGTAGACTCCCAGAATTCCCATCCAGCAGATCCACTGGCTGGGAATTCTTGGTGATGCAGCCCAAATGCGTCTGGAAGGCACAAGGTTGGGGAAGGGTGAATTAGGTGAAATACAGTTAGGGTACAGGAATGCCGGAAATTGTAGGACTTTTTCTATCTAAACATGCATGGGATTGGGCCCTTAAAATTGGTATTTTGTGAGAAAATATATTAAAATAATAAAATCTTTAGATGCATTTTGTGTTGCTTTAAAGTTGGATGGATTTATTAATGAATCCATGCAAAAAATGGTCCTATCTGTTCATTCCTGAGGGGATCTCTGATTGAACCTTCATGGCATTGGTGAGTGAGAGGCTTAACTGCTTTACTTAATATGCTAGTTTCAATTTAAATCATCCCTGTGGGAAAGCTAATTTCCTTCAAGGAAAAACATGCAAGTACTTGGATATGTTTGTCCTGTGAAAAAAACCTGGATCACATAAACAAAACAGAACTCACTTTTCCTAATGCCACAGTTCCCCTGCAAACTGTGGGTCCCTTGTGTCATGATCCAGGGTTCTTCCTTTAAATCATCATCAGTCGCAGACTGTTTTGCTCACAAAATGTTTTTTATTGCTCCCAAGTTCAAATCACCCAAAATGAATCTCTGAGCATGTACGGAGCAGTTTGTTGACCCCAACCTAGTGTTTATCTCCAGGAACTCTCCTTATGAACATGTCCAAGCCCCATCCTCTTGGGAGAGGGTCTCTGAAGACAAGCACACCTCTTCACCATGCAGTACTCATTCAACTGGGCCTCCAATCTCTGGTGACACTTTGCCATGGGTTAATAGCAGTGGCCAGGCCTGTGTCTGAGAATTCCTCATCCTCAGCAGCCCCTTCCACCGGCTATACTTCTTGGCCCTTTCCAGGAACTGCCTTGCCTGGTCGTGAAATAATTACTTCTTCGTCCTCCTGCATCTGAGAATCTTCACCCATCCCATCATCCCCAATTCCACTGTAATCCAATTCATTTTCTGATTCTGTAAAAAATCCTGGAATGCAGCCAGAAAACCATGGGAGCGATTGCCTTGGGCTATCATGCTTCTTACTCCTAACACCATGTCTGCAGTTACCATGAAAGAAACCATGAAAGGTCTGATTATGGATCTCCTCTCATAGTTGTATTTCAATGTATTTTATTGTGTTGTAAGCCGCCCCGAGGCTTCGGCAAGGGGCGGCATAGAAATGTAATAATAATAATAATAATAATAATAATAATAATAATAGTGCCTTATTTGGCCATTAGCTCTTGCAACTTCTCTACAGCTGGTGCAGCAGATCCATGAGAAGGATCTCATGGTTTTGTTTTATTAAATGGCAACCCTGGAAGATTCCTTTGAAGAAGGGGAAAGTAGTGCAGCACAAGAGACTATTCAGCCCCTTGTCTTTCCCTGGTCTAAATGACCCTCTCCCAGCCTCAGAGACAAGGAACGAAAGTTACAGTATCTTTTCCTTCCCATGGATCTAATAGCTGCTTTGTGGGAAGACAGATTAGATAGGAAAAAGAGCAAGGGCATGCAGTACAACTTTCCTTTTATTTCTAAAGTAAAAAGAGGCTATGTATTTTCTCTCAGTATTCCACTGTTAATCAGGCAAATTTCTGTCGTCTCATCACAGCATCAGAAAGTGATTGTTCCATATATGGTTTTGATGCTCTGCAAGAATATGTACTTAGTTTCGGTCAGGAGGGTTTAGTCACATGACCCAGGCCAGGGCAGGCAAATATATTCTAGAAGTTTCTTGGCTCTAGACAGATTTGGTCCTGGTTCAGAATGAGGCCTTACCATCCATAACAGGACAAATGTATGGCCCCCGGATGCAAATGTTCATGCGACCCCCTACACTAGAAGCACAGCTGTGAAAGGCCCAAAGGTTCTGTCTCCAGTGGCATTTCTATGCGTCATCCCTTCATAATTGCTCAAAAGTATGGAACATCATGGTACAGCTCAGACTGAAAACCCTGTTTTTAATAGTTTGGATAGCCCAGCAGTTTTTAGTGCCATCTGGTAGGAATGCTCTCTTGCAGTGTAGGTCACTCGAGGTCACCGTGACCTTCCAACCTGATCTGGTGCAATGCCCACAGCATCAGCAGCAATTCTTAAAATAGCTCCTGCCTCCGCAATAAAAGGTCAGGCTAGCCAAGATGGTACACATAAGCTTATTTTATAGGCATTTTAGTGTTGAAGATACCACAGCTCCCTTACATACCCCTGCTGGAAAGGAACTTTTCCTGGTTGGTTTTTTTTTAAATGGTGCTCTTACAGCACAGGCTCAGGGAATCAAAATGTCTTAATGTTTGACATTTCAGAGTTTGACTCCAGAATTTAAAAACCAAACAAACTTGTTTCATGGACAATGTGCAACTTTGTAAAAATTACATGGGAGGATACAGCTACTCTGTGTAACTACCCCTGTGAGTATCAGTCTGCCACAGCCTGCCTTTAAAGGCACGACCCTATGCATATTTAGACAGAAAAAAGGCCTACAGCTTCCTAACATGCCCCAGTCATGTAGCTCTGTTGAAACACATATAGGACTGTGCGCTAAGGTGCAAAAAAACACTCTTCGTCCGAGTTCAAAAATGAAAACATCCTTGCCTTGAATGCTGCTGCAGAACAGGGTTGCAGGCTGCAACAGGGCAGCACGTGCCAGGGGAGGTCTGCCCAGTGTGGCTCCTGCGTCAGCTCCAGTCCATACGTGATGAAGCACCTTGATGGATCACACGATGCCCATTACCCAAGGCTCTCATCCAGGACCCTTCTCCACAGAAGGCTTAAAAGGTATCAGTGAAGCAGCCCCTGCCACCCAATTCTGGAATACTCTCCTTGATTCAGCCTGCCTGGAGCCAGGCTTACTTTCTTTTCTTTCAGAAATTTGGCAACTGTGCATACCTCTAGTAACTGAAGGTAGCACAATACATTTGAACACTTTTGACACAACAAACAAGCAAGCTAAAGCAAGTCTAAATTGTTCATGAATGTTAATATCACAAAACCATTGTTTTCGCTTCGAAAGATTAACAGCAACTATATTTCTGGAATTTCTGACTATATAAAACAAACTGTTCTGCATTCCATCATAAGCATTCTGTAACCTACTAAACTATTTACATATCTTTCACCAATCATATTGTATTGCTGACTGAATCTCCCCAAAAGCAGTAATCTGGCTCTAGCAGAAAAGCTCCTATATCTAATGGTGGTTGCTTTGATCAACTCTTTGCAGAAGTTTCCAGTTGTCCATCCTGAGTTATCCACTGTTTTCAAAGGGGACACTATACTGATTCACTCAGTATACATATCCCTGCTCCAGTTCCGGCTTCTTTCCTCTGTTCTCCAAAGATCCTGTTCTTCCTTGTTCCTCTTATCAGAATTTGGGAACTCTTACAAAAGTTCATTTCCCCACTCCATTCTATCTTGCTCTCCTAGTCAGGGTAAAGACTCCCTAACAGCACTGCACTTCCTGTATATTTTTCTACTAGTGCTTCATGATTAATGGCAGTGGGGTGGGGGTGGGGGTGGGGAGACTTCCTCAAGCTGAAATCAAAGGATGTTTCTCAAGGTATCAAAAGGGGTGGGACCAATAGATGCTCCTTTGATCTCTGAGTATCACCTACCAGAAAGACAAATTCAAATAATCATCAGATATCCTTGTTTATCTGTGGAGGTAGAACATGCAAATAGACAGGCATTATTCGTTGTGTGTTGTTTGTTGTATTTATTTATTTAAAACATTTCTATGCCGCCCCCATCACAACAAAGCCTTGGGGCGGCTCACAAAAAATACAAAAAAACATACATAAACAATAACAGTATAACAATTTAAAAGATAAAAAAACATTTAAAACCCCTGGTGCATTCTCGGCTAATTTAAACTCCCAATAAATACAATAATTTCGCAATTAAAATAAGTTTTAAATAAAAAGGTCTTAGCCTGACGCCGAAAAACAAATAATGACGGCGGCAGGCGGACCTCTCTGGAGAGCGCATTCCATAGATGGGGTGCCACTGCAGAGAAAGCCCTCCTCCGGGTACTCACCCTCCTAATATCATTCACAGAGGGTTCCCCGAGAAGGGCATCCGTTGCTGATCGCTGTATATGGTTGCTTTGGTTTTTTTGTTTGTTTTTGGTAAGCTGCCCAGAGACATTTAGTATTGGGATGGCATATAAAAACTTTAAATAAAATAAAATAAAATAAAAATAAACCAAATAAGAAGTATGCAAAGAGGCCACAACTACTGGATCTATTGACCACAAACCCTTTCACTTCAGAATAACACCAATGCCAGTGGGGGCCTTCAATGCCAGTGTTATAGATTCAAGGCTATAGATCTAGCTTATACTCCCAAAATGGGGATAACGGAATGCCTTCTTACCATCTGTATCTGGCCTATCTCATAATTACAGTCTTGTGAGCAATGTCAGCTTCTTATGTGTATAGGAAAGAGCAGCCAGCATAATTTTTTTAAACTTGGATTTCAGAAGGGTCATGGGAAAGCAGCCATGAGAGTGAATGCTTGATTAGAGATCCAGCAGAGAACACATCTGGCTGAAAATCTAAGGTAGGCAGAGGCAACTGGAATGCTCCCTTGCAATTATTCCTGTACTGAGCTGGAAGTTGGTTGGTTTGAGTCAGCTGTAAAGAACTAGTGTTGCTGTTTCTACTTAAGAAATAATTCCATTCTGGAAAAAGTATTGCAGTCTAGCAGATCCCATGGGATGCTGAACTGCAGGCTCCACTCTGGTAGCAGTAGAGTGAGATATGTCCCTTCTTTGGCAGGTCAGATTCATTATTGTGCTTTGCTTTCCTGAAGTTATATGACATGATAGGGGTCTGTTACTTCTAATGGAAGAACCAGAAACCTGGGAATAGGGAGGGCAAATTCCATGGCATTCAGCTCATAAGAAACTCAAAGCATGGCCCTCTTTCCCCGAATTTCTTTCAAGTATTGTTGGCAACCAGAGGGGTTCAAAATCATAAATCAGGTTCAAGGGGGGAAGTGCCATGGATTTAAATGATTAATAAAAGTTGTTTGGCTTGGGAAGAAACAATCTGGACTTCTTATCCAGTAAATCATTTTGCCATCCATATTTCCAAGCTTTTTTTTTTTTTTTGCAAACTAATGACTGAAGGCCCTTTTGAGATGAAAAGCATGGCTATCATGTTTTTTTCTAGACATAAAGTTAAGCATTAAGGAGCATTTAGGAAGGCTTAGAGTGAGATCTCAGGAGCGAGGCTGTGTTCAGCAGCCTTTTATCAAGCATCCACTGCTGCTGTCATTTTGATACAACAGAATTTGAGCAAGGAGTAGGAATGATGTGGCAGGTAAGGACCTGAGGCCAAGGAGGATTGTAGGGCCACCTTGTTCCAGCTTCTTTCAAGGCAGACAGCACATGAGCTAATTATATCTGTGCTTCCATGAGGCTTTTATTCACCAGTGCAATTGGTGATGCAGAAATGCACCTACAGATTTTGACTGGCAAAACCAAAAATGTCAGACATCAGTCCTCCCAAACAACAACCACAGTGTCTCCATTGCTGCCTCTCTTGCCAAGCTCGCCCAAAAAGAAGGCCAGTGGTAGAACCACCAGTTGCATGTCCTTAGTTACAGATTCCCCAAGTTCAATCTCTGCCACTGGTGGGACAGCATCTGGTTGCATGACTCTAGTCTGGGTGATCACAGGTGCTCCTGACCAGAATCACTCCATGATTACAAACGATAGAAGAGAGGCTGGTTGGAAGCTGCTGCACCTCCATGACCATCACTCATAGCACCCTCTTCCTTTCCTGATGGGAAAGATGAGCAGAAAGTTGGCTGGTTTGATGTTACTCCAGCGATGTACTTCCAGTGCCTGCAAGTGATGGTGTCTCATATGTTGTTCCTTTCCTGCTCTGGCTCATCTGCTTCTGAGTTGGACTGTGATGGTGACACTTGCTGGCGGGGCAGCATAACGGCATGTAAGGAAGAATTAGGTTTAGTAAGATCAGGTAAGGCAGAGTCACATCTGGTGAGGCAAGTGCAGTAGAATTGGTTTGGACAAGGCAGGAATGGTTATGATCTTGGATTTCAAGAAAATCGGTCCATGGGTTCTCACCTATGGAGAGGAAGCTGTTGCTTTAGGAAGGCATCTGGGCTATCAAAGGCTAGCCAGGCTTGCCCATACTCTTGGCTCCCCACCATTATGGACCTACTGTACTCTTAAAGGGGTGTGCCTTATCTGGCAGCAGCTGGCTCCTAAGGGTGGGGTCTGCTCTGTGAAAGATACAGTCTTCCAAATCAGAGGAATCTGGTAAAGCAACAGCCTCTGACCTGGTAGGACTTGGTCTAGAGGATGGTCACTTTTCAAGACATGTTTGTTCCCCATCCATATTCTCTGTGTCCAAGTGTGGGTCAAAATTGGGTTGGAGGGTTTTCCTGGTTAGTCCTCTGTGACTGGGTGCGTATGTAGCTTGCCAGAGAGCAGTGCCATGGTGAGCACTACATTGAACAGAGTTTTGAACCTATACTTGGAGGTATGAGACACTGCCAGTGCCTCATGATGGAGTCCCCCATGGTAATTTGATTAGAAAATTAGCTAAAGGTGGGTTAGCTGGAACAATTATCAGATGGATCTTCAGACTGCAGAATCAGGCAAGAGAGTTTACAAACAGTGTTTTCTCCACCTTGAAAGAAGTAATGAGTGGCGTACTGCAGGATTCAGTCCTGGGCCCAGTGCTCTTCAACATTTTTACTACTGATTTGGATAAGGAGATGCAGGAGATGCTTATCAGATTTGCAATTGACAAAAACTTGATGGGCAGATAATACCCTGGAAGACAGAAACAAAATTCAACATGATCTTCATAGGCTGTAGCTGAAATCAACAGAATGAAGTTCAGTAGGGACAGATACCAAGTTCTGCATGTAGGAAAAAGAAACCAAATGCACAGTTACAAGATGGGAGATACTTGGTTTGACAATACTATGGGCAAGAAGGATGTTGGATTTGTTGTAGATCGCAAGTTGTATATGCGTCCACAATGTGATGTGGCTGAAGAAAAAAAAAGGCAAATGCTATTCAGGGTAGCATTATTAATTGCATTATTCTATTAGAATATTCTATTAGAATAGTAGCATTATTCTATTGGAAGGATACTTCTAAAACATGTTAGGTACTAGTTTCCCTCCAATCACTATTGTTTTGGCCTTATCTTGGCCACCATAGTTTAAGAAAGATGCAGACAAACTGGAAAAGCTTCAGAGAAAGGCAACACAGATTATCAGGAGTCTGGAAACAAAGCCTTGTGAGGAGAGATGGAAAACTGGCCATATTTAGCCTTGAGAAGAGAAGACTGAGAGGGGATTCAATAGCACTCTTCAAGTACTTGGAAAGTTGACACAGGGACGAGGGCCAGGATCGCTTCTCTATCCTACTAGAATGCAAGACATGGAATAGACTCAGATTACAGGAAGCCAAATTCTGGCAGAAAATCAGGAGAAGCTTACTGACTGTTAGATCAGTACAGCAATGGAACTTACTTCCTAAGGAGGTCTTGGGCTCTTCTCCACTGGTGTCACTCAAGATGCAGTGGGACAGCCATCTGTCTCATGCTTTAAGCTGAAGTCTTGCACTGCACGGTGGATTAGACTCAATGGCTATTCTATTATTCTATTAGTCACAGGAAGCCCAATACACAACCATTTAACAATGGTATGTGACATTTGGTGTAAACAATCCGTGTCCAAAAGTGCTGTTCCTCTTGGAGGCACCTTTAAGCATTCATTGTTTTAATTTGGGAAAAGCATCCCGAGTTTCACTTATAAAATTAGAAAACATGTATGGGTTTTTTATGATTTACAAAAAAGTAAGAAGGAAGGAAAGAATTGCTTTGGGATTTTCTGAAGAAATTATTTATACAAGAGAATAGAAGCCTTATGGCATTTCTTATTGCAGCTGCAAAAACAATATAGGCAGAAAAACTGGGAACGATATACTTACTGCACTAAATTGATTCAAATGGCTGTTTCAAAAGCTGCAGTTCCAGCCACTGCTGTTTGTGAGTATTGGCTTCTTGTTGTGGAATCAAAATTGGGCCACTCTCAGCTGGTTTAATAAATCGACATGCTGTTACTTTCTTGTATCTGTTGTGTGAGTTTGCATTGATCCTAATTATGCAGGTCCAAACGGTGCCATTTTTAAGTTCTTAAAATTAACACACCTCTTGTAGGCTAGAGTGGTTCAGGGTGCAGGACCAGGGTAAGAGTTCATATTCTTTCTCTTGGTCTTCTTCATGGCAGCATATTTACGAAACAGAAGTACAAGGCAACATCAGCTCATTCAAGGAATATGTCACACTTCTCTGTGATAAAAATGATGATAAATGCATGTCTTTAAAGAACACACATTTCCAGGTGCATGCTAAAGTGTATTTACTAGATCACTATACCTAATGGTTATATATGGAAAGGACCGTGTATGTGTGTGTGTGTTTGTATATATATATATATTTCAAAGTAATAAAACATCATTATTTTTCTGTGTCATGTATTGCATTAACATAGTCATAAAATAAATAAGTAAATTAATACAAATCAAACGGTATGAAATGAGCATTAAAGCTTAAGTAATGAATATCGCCCACAGTTTTCTTGTTTAGCAGCCAGAATGTCAGTTTTCTTACTGCTTAATTGTTGGTAGGTGTTCAAAAAGTAAATTTAAAAGTCACAAAGTTAAATGTTGGTCTGTCAAGTTATCTTATTTTGGTCACAAAGGCAAACTACACCTGCATTCCTATACAATACTTTCTCCAAATTGCTTTTTGATTGGAATGATGTCATTAAACGTAATACATTTCTAATGAATAAATGCATTAAGGAAATTCTGATTTTTTGAAGGTATGATGAACAGCCATGTTGGTTTAACCTTTTTTTGCAAATTTTTTAAACATTTGTTTTCAGGAAATACAATAGAGGGGAAAAGGAGTATATCATAAGAAGGGGGGGGGGGAAAGAAGGCAAGAGTCATTCTACAGATTTAACAAGCAAGTTCTCATTTAAGCACATTTACAATAACCAAAGGTCTCTATCAACCACTCACCTGACCCACCCATTCAATTCTCAGTCATATATTTATCTAGCATGTACAGATACTTATAGATGTCAGCATTGCTTTAGTATGAATGATAATTACAAACTTTTGTATAATTATATTCTCTTTAACCATTATTTCAGTAGTTTACACAAAATCTTCCATCTTTGAGTAAATTCTTCAACTGATCTTCTGTTGAAATGACCAGTTAGCTTCATCCTTGCCGCATACTCAGCTAGCTTGTTTTTCCATTCTCCAGCAGCTAAGGCAATCTTCAGTTTTCCACTTTGAGGCAATTATCACTCTTGCCGCTGTTATCATATATGTGTATAATTCTGACATAACCCTTGGGAGAGTCTCTGGGACAATACTCAGTAACATGTTCTTAGCATTCATTGGAAAGTCATTTTGGAGTATTTTGTGCATCTCAGCATGTATCTGCTTCCAAAATTTTTTGATTCTGTCACATGTCCACCACATGTGATAAAAAGTTCATCTATCTCTTTTCATTTTCAACATTTTCCATTATAGTTCTTGTCCATCTTCTATATATCTTTTGGGTAGTATACCACTGGAAATATATCTTATACCAGTTTTCTCTTAATGCTTGGCATGTGGTAAATTTTATGTCCTTTGGCTATAAGATTTTCCAGGCTGATATTTCTTCTTGAAGATTTTGTGTCCAGTTTTTCATGCATATTTTGTCTTGTTGAGTCTCAGTATCATATTTAAACAATTGTTTATAAATATGTCCTAGGAGATAGTCTGATTGATTTTTAATTATTGGTTTAGCCTTTCTAAAACCCTGTTAATATCTTTGTACTTTTTGTAGCAATGCTATGAAAGAACATATTGGTCGGAAGCTGAGGTCCCTCCTTTACACATTCAAAAGCCACAGACCTTTCTCCTTAAAAGTGTTCTTTAATGGCCAAAAAGCACAAAGCACCCAGAATGGATCTCTGGGCATGCACAGAGCAGTTTGTTGAATCCATCTAGCATTCAGCTCCAGGAACTCTCCTTATGTGTATGCCTGGGCCCCATCCCTTCAGGAGGGGCCTTCTGAAAGCCAACACACCTCCTCTCCATGCCCCGATCTTCTAATTGGACTGCCCTCCTCTGCTGATGCCATGTCATGGGGTCAAGAGTCAGGACCACCATGGGATCAGAGAAACTCCCCTGCTTGGACTCCCCTCTCATCAGTTGTACGTCTTCCTACCTGGCGATTCTGGCCTTGACATGAACGTCTCCGCTTCCCTCATCTCAGTGTTTCTGCGAATCTCACGTGCCCAGGTCCCTTCTGTCCTTCATCCACCAGCCCAGCAAGTAGTCCTTGAGTACCCAAAGCAGCCATGTTTCTCCCTCCCAAGAACATTTCTTGTGAGATGCCAAGACATTGAGCCTAATTTAATCTGTAAGTCTGAAGGTATCTGGTTCTGTAACTAGACACATGTCATGGTAACTTACTAAGAATGGAATGGAGAGATATCTTTTAGTCACAGAACTCTGTGCATAAAAATCCCTTAATTTACCAAACTGCAATACTAACACAAATAATGGCCCTGTTTCCTCATTAATGGGAAACTGGAATACATTCCTGATGTTAATCTGTGCTGAGAAACCACAGACTTAAATAGTGAAATAATTCATGCCTGCATAAGAACATTTGAGCACAAAGTCTCCATAGCATTTCACATGAGCAAACGTAAAGAGTTTGATTTTTGTGTGTGTGTGTGTGCTGATTCTCAGTTTCAAAAGTGAAGGATAACAGAAAACACCTTAATTCATACAGGTTTTAATATCTGCCACCTATTCAGGGATTTTTGGAGTAGAAGAAACCTTTCACGAAGGCTGCAATCCTTTTGACCACTTATTTACAAACCCCATTGAATGCAGTGGGAGCTCCTTCCGAATAAACATGCAGCACTGCTGGCATATTCACCTCTGTGTCTCCCATTTGTGACTATGTTCTTGAACTGATCTGCAGGATATGTAGAAGAACAGCTCTTGATTCAAATATGCCCTGTTAGGTTTACAGGTAATCATTAGTCTAGGACAAGTGAATGAGGCTGGGCAGGGTTGAAGAGGTCCATAAAAATTCATGGCTGATGTAAGAGGGGGCTGAAGAATGTCTTCTCAGCTCCTTTGTCTTGGATCAATCTCCACTCTAAATCCAGTCTAGACACTGGATTTAGACACTGGATTTAGCAGTACAATTCACCTGAACTCCACAAAAGTATGGAATAGAAGAGGGGATAAGCGATAAAATATGGCAACAAAGTACAAAGACACAACTGCCTGCTCGGTATTCCAATCCTTAGGCAAATGGACTCCTTAGTGCATTCCCTCAACTATAAGAAGAAATCTTTTCTTGCCCTAAGCTTTCCTATGGATCTTCTTAAAAATCTCCTTGGTTGCTGGTCTAGGATAATAATCTTTGACCAAACCCAGTTTCAGAGATTGAGAGAGAGACAAAAGATCCATCCATGTGTCTGATATTTTAGCCCTCCTGCCCTAGCAAGGGGATGATGCCTAGTCATCAGTCCTGGGATGCCTCCCATTGCCCACTATTTCAGCTCCTTGTATTGATGCTGCTGCTCATCAGAAGGTCAGGGCAATAACATTTATCAGATATCTCAGATGGAAACTTGGTCCTCCTTTCCTGATAATTGCTGTTTGTAAATCACTCCCTTCTACATCAGGAGTATTTCCTCAGCCAAATGGACACTGTATTAATCCCTTCCAACCATCTGAGTCCTTCATTATTAACCTTCACTATTGCCTATTGGACTTCTTGTTCGAGGTGTTTGAGATGTTCTCCATGTTGAGGGCATAGTAGGGCTTTCTTGACTACCAGGACAAACATGGCCTGTCTCAGTGTCCCAAACATCCATCATGTCTGGCAGGTTAAATTCTGATGAACAGGCAAGACAAATTCCAAAACACTGCTGCACATCACTGTTAAATTCATAAAAAGTTGCCAGATCAGAATGATATTGTTCTTTCATATTTATTGGAGAATTAACAAAAGTAATGGCAATTTTTGGAAAGTGAGTGACATGGCAACCCAGGAAGACCTTAGAACTGAAGTCATTCTAGGAGTGGGGCACAAGAAGAGCAACAGTGGTATTACTGTATATATCGACATATAAGACAACCCTTGAAACCAAAAATAGCAAAGCAAAAATTGAGGGCTCTCATACACACGACACCAGAAAAATAGCCTAAAATATTGACCTGTCTTATACATGAGTCACCTTATACACCAATATATATTGTATTTTTCTGAAACATACTTCCCAGTTGCTTGTTCCACATGTTATTACTGTATATAT
>NW_025335268.1:93009452-93089659 GCF_004798865.1 Varanus komodoensis
GAAGGGCAAGGTGTATCTACATACCTGTGAGTGTGGGTTTGTGTTTCTAAGATTTTGAAGAAAACTGACAGAAGCAAAAGGTGCTTTTCACCATTTGTATGGATAACATTTTACAGAAGATGGCAGGTTGCCAGAAGTACTTCTACTGAATAATTATTCAAGGATTTATTCCCTTGACTACAGAAGAATTTCAGAATTTTCTGTGGCAATATTTTCTGTGAAATTATATAATGTACCCTAATACATGAATGCACCCATAGATAAGTAAGGGTAGTAGACTGTGCAGGATATATTATACAGGAAGAATTATACTTTTCTTTCTCCACTTTCATAAGCATGCCTGGGGCCAATTACATGTGAAATATGGAATGCTTGGTTTTGATGGATGGGAACTTGTGTGTGTGCGTGTGTGTGAAGGAGGGAGGGAGGGAGGGAGGGAGGTCTGCCGCTTTTTGGTCCCCTTAATGCAGAAACAGACTTATATCTCTGCCATTTCTTCACAGGACAACTCTATAGAACAAGCAACCAATACAATGTCCAAAAGAAAGAGGAGGAAGAGGACAGCTATAGGGCAGCTAGGCTTAGATGAACCTTTCCTTGCTGGAAAGAGTTCACAACATGGGCAAAGGGATGTGTCTTATCAGGGAAAGTTGAGGAATGGAGATGTTGCCAAGTAATGTGGCACATACCTGGATTGCAAAGGTGGCAGTGGAAGCTGCCATTGCTCTTTTATATCAACTGGAGACAAAGCTCTCTTAGTAGTTGCAGTTCTGGAAGTTTTGTAGGGAAGCAGATTGGATTGCATGTATGTTTTGTGGTGCTGTAGCATCTGTTGCCACTATCTCTGAATGTCTGTATTTGTGCATGGGGTGCATATGAACACAGGATGCTGCCTCATGCCGAGTCAAACCATTGGTATGTCTAGCCCAGTGTTGTTGTTGACACTGACTGATAATAGCTCTTGTATGCAGGGGTCCTTTGAGACTGGTGGTGCTGGGAGGTGGACTGCAACTGAATCAGGGTTCTCCAAGATGGAGGAAGAATGATACTACTGTTAATTGGATTAAGGGTGTATGTATATATCTATTCATATATAGATATAGATATATATTTAGGATGGGGAGAAAGCAATGTTCTGGCTGGCAGTTGTGAGAACAGGACAATTCAATGCTTTTCATTGGCCTGAGCATCTGTGCTGGTGCTGTCAAAGAATTCAGGAAAACAGATTCCAAAGGAATCTGAATATTGCTGCTGAGTGTGGGAAGGATGTAGTTCAGGATTGAGTGGTAGAGAGATGCCCATGTAATTTGCAGTAGATCAGGAAGAGTTTCTGAATATCAGTAGTTTAACAATACCAACAACAAAACCCCCTATTGCTCTCCTTAATTAGGGTGCTGAAGTCAAGAACACTTGGAGGAGAACCAGGGTAGATCCGTGGGTTAAAGTGTTTGTGTATGCTGGGTCTGGGTCTGGTGCCATAAAGAAATTGCTGTGCTGCGCATATGCTCAGAAGCACTTGCAATTCTGTGCCTGCCTTCCTGGTACCTGACTTTGGTTGGTGGACTTTGGGTTTTCATGAAAACTAAAGCACATATTGGAAGTCTGAAATCCAGCCATCCCTGCACTTCAGTGTGGAAAGTGAAAGATGGAACTTTGTCCAGAGGAAACTCTTTGCAATCAAGGACGCAGAGATAGATGTCTTTGCCATACCTCTGAGTTTTTAAGTGACCCTGGGCAGAGATCATTGTACAGAAATCCCTTCTTAGAATGAGGAAAGCCTTGCTGAAGGAAGTGGGAATTATCTTTATTGGAAAATGCTGCCCCCTATCCCCTCTGACCAGAGGGACAGGAGGAACCAACCATGGTTGTGCTGGACACCTTTAGCTCCTGGTTATGTAAAGGGTGACGTAGGTGGGATGATGGTATATGAATCAGAGAGTTTTCGAAGCTGGTGCAGCATGATGCTGTGTGTGTAACACTGCAGCAACCTTAGTATCTAGACAACCTAGTGTGATTGTTGCACACAGCTGGGCAGGCAGTGACATAAAGGGTGGAATCCTGTGTGAATGTGCCAGCTGTATAACCCATCAGTTATACACCCACCATCACTATCTTTCTCCTCAAATGTACCAGGTGTGAACACCTGTGAGAAGGTACCCAACTTTGCAATGGCTGCAAGGCTATTTGAATAATTCACAGGTAGTCCTGATTGTACCAGCACCGTTTACCTGATTACATCTATACCCAGCCTTTTTTCCTTTTCCAGGGTAGCTCACATGGTCCTCCCTTCCATTTTGTACCAGTTGCTGTGCCTGCATGGGCTCGGGGCACCCTTGCAATGCTTCCGCATGAGCTGCACTGGTTCATAAGATTAGCCTATTGGTCTGTCATTCCAGGCAAATTCCTCAGAAGGAACGGATGAAAAACAAAAATGTTTGTGCACTGAAAAACATACAGCAGGAATAATATTTTGACAAATTATGTATTAGCCTACTCTTTTTAGCTCACTGCATTTTACTCATCTAATATTTTCATATAGTGTACATTTTATTGGAGTGTTATGTTTGATCTCTTAAAGCACCTCTTTCACTTAACAGCATTGGAAGAGTTTCTCTGTTGAAAGGAAGAAAATGGTTTAAGTGCTGGAAGGCTTCTGATTTTAGGCACTAATGCAAGAAGGTATGCATGAATCTTTGCTGTATTTTTAGAGTACCGAACATTGAAATTATTTGCAAAGTGAGGAGCTCCTAAATCTCTTCAGTAATGGAAAAGGTTCCTGATTGTTACAGGCTCAAAGGCATAGATTTTCCAGAAGGAAGGGTTCTGCATCAGTAGACCCTGCATAAGAAGTGATTGGTTGCAACTTAGAAAGGAATACTGGTGCTATTTGAATATTAATGTAATCCACCCATGTGAGCCCATTGCACTATCTTGCTGCCAGAAGACTAAATTGCATAGAAAAGACTACTGCATCAGGCACATCATCCAAAGGAAATCCTAATTTATATGCTAATTAGCTCACATGTTAAGAATTACAGGGTTAATTAAGCATATCATCCCACCCACAATTTTATCAGCAAAAGACATGGAGGTGCAGAGGAGAAATCTTTCCATTTGATCAAATTAGCTACCAATGGCAATTCTTTATGGATCCTTCTTCTTTCAAAGCAAACCCAGCAGCAAGTTAAGCAACATTTCATCCAAAAGAAAAGAAAAAAAAAAAAGAGTCGGGACTGTGCAGAAGTTTTTATGATAAAAAAGACATGGGGGAAGGGGGAGGGAGTGCATTACATACTGTCCTACACAGCCTGAACTTTATGTTTAATTAAACTGGGTTGGCTTCAGTTATTGAACATGAAATAGCCGCTAATTGATTGAGAACACAGCTACTGAGGTTCAACAGCTTTGTAATAAACGCATCTCTTATGGCACAGTTGTTAAAGCTAAATATATTTTAATCATCAATTTTGTATTTAATTAGGATCCCGAACCTATCTCATTACATTAAAATTAAAGCCTTATTTCAGACTCTTGGAGCCTGACCATATAATTCTGCATGCTGGGTTTGCCAAGGGGCTGCTAGCAAGTCATTTGGTTGTGCAGCTTTTGGACCTACTGTAAGAAATATGCTGGGGAGAGAAGTGATGATGATGTTTCACACTGAGAGAAAAGGATGTAGTTGCTGGGTTAGAAGGTTATGTAAAGGCAGGCTTGATAGTTGGGAGGGCTTGTGTGAGTTTGTAAGAGGAATGGGGATAATAACTCCTTTTAGAGAGGAATATCTCTGTCAAGTTTTGGAACTTTGCAACTGAAACACAGCTTGTTATATTCGTCTCCTAGGATACAGAGCTTTCTGTATCTCTGCCTACTGAGACTATACCTAGTATTACCTTCCTTAAAGCTTTTCTATCCTGTCGCCTATAGAATGTCTCAGGATGGCTTACAATAAATTATTATTGTAATTATTTAAATGTTCTTTAAATTTATCAGGATTTCTTGCACTCCTTCCAGTAGTCTGTTGGGAGTAAAAGTTGTTGCAATGCTGGAGTGTGACCAGTACAGCTTCAGTTCAAATTCCTGCTCGGTGTCAGGATCTGCAGAGCAATGCTGCTCTGCCAGTGGTTGGGCAGAAGGCAGCCTTGTGTGCCTTGCAAATACCTTCAAGATTAGCATCAGACTTGTAGTTTGTTTCAGGATTTGGGCCAGTGTAATCTCTATGTGCAGTGGTTTAAACCGCTGTGCTGCTGGGCTGGTTGACTAAAAGGTCACTGGTTCGAATCTGCACAATGGGGTGAGTGCCCGTTGCTCTGTCCCAGCTCCTGCCAACCTTGCAGTTCGAAAGCATGCAAATGCAAGTAGATAAAAAGGTACCACTTCGGTGGGCAGGTAACAGCGTTCCGTGCACCTCGGTGTTTAGTCATGCCAGCCACATGACCACGGAGACTGTCTGCGGACAAACACTGGCTCCCTCGGCTAGGAAACGGAGATGAGCACCGCCCCCTAGAGTCAGGCATGACTGGACTTAATGTCAAGGGGGAACCTTTACCTTTACCTTTAATCATGCAGACCAAGCCCATGGGAGTCCTTATAAATTGCTTCCCAGTGCTGGTCAGTGCTCCATAGCAAAATGAATCTTTATAGCGGATGCTCCATGTTCTGACTTGGTTTTTGCCTCTGGTCGTACTGTATTTTCACTTGTACCTTGACTTTTGCTTGTCTTTGACTTTGTTGTTATCTCTGGCCTGCCATGCCTTTTTGGTATCTGGAACTTTCTTCACCTAGCATTTGCCTCTGATCCTACTACATCTGGAAATTCTGAACCTTGCCTGAGTAAGCCTTGGTTCTCCTTCTACCTAAATCATCCTGGTCCTGGTATTCCAGTCAGGAATGTCTCCCAGCAACATCCTGGATCTGACCCTCACTCAAGTTCCACCAATAGTGTGAATGATAGCTGTGACCTCCAGTGAAACATCCTTATACTTGATGATCTTTTTTAGGTTTTCATTGCTGCCTGGCCCCCAAGTTTCAGTCTTCTTCAAAATTCTTGGCTGCAGTATCCATTTAAATTAATGAATAAGCCAAGGTATGCAAAATCTTTCACATTTTCAATTTCTTCATTGTTGTCATAGTTGTATAATTGTCTGTAGGATTTTTGTTAATATTCAGCTACCTTTTTTCACTTTCTCTTTTCACTTTGATCTGGCATTGTTTCAATCCATCACTTCTTTCTGCCAGTAATATGGTATCATCTGCATATCTTAGCTTATAGATGTAACTTCTTCCAATTTTCACTCCTTCCTCCAATCCTAATCCAGCTGTTCTTATGTTACGTTCCTCATTTCATAACCAAGCAGATAGGAAGAGAAAAGCCTGATGCCTTTGCCTATTGGAAACCATTCTGTTTCTTCATATTCTGTCCTAATTTCTTGTCCATGATATAGGATACACTCAGGACAATCAAGTGCTGAAGCACCTCCATTTCTTTCAGGACTATCAATAGCTTCTCATGATCCACACAGTCACAAGCTTTGCTGTAGTCTAGAATGCACAGACTGATCTTCTGAAATTCTTTGGTGTGCTTTGGTATCCTCTGCCTTTGAGTTCCTCTGCCTTTTTGGAAGCTAGACTGAACATCAGGTATTTCTCACTCCATATAGGCTAAAATTCTTTGTTACAACAGTTCGAGCATCACTTTGTTTGCATGAGAAATTAGTGCAAATGTCATATAGTTGCTGAACTCCTTAACATTTCTTTTCTTGGGGATTGGAATGTGTATTGAACTTTTCTAATCTATAGGCTATTGTGGTGTTTTCCATATAAGTTGTCATATTCTTAGGATTTGGACTGGTTGAGTCTCTGGAGCTTGGAAAGGTTCTATTGGCAACCTACCTAGTCCAGGTGCTTTATTCCTTTCAAGTGCTTTCACAGCAGCTTTCACTTCACTTTCTAATATTACAGGTTCTTCACAAGATTACTCTTTCAAGGCATCTGCCATATTTTAGCACTTCTGTATAGTTCCTCTGCATATTGTTCCTTCCATCTCTTTACTTTATCCCAGTGAGATAATGTTCTCTTGTTTTTCCTCTTTTGTTGTTCTCTTCTATTGCATTGCACTGGCCATTGTAATTGTTCTTTTTGTTACAGGAAAGTTGCTAAAAACTGCATTTAGAATTCTGACCCCATTTCTGCCAACTTTTCCTTCTACATCTTGCCTATCCTTTGCAACTGTAAGTTTTCCTTCTGGGATCCATCTAGGCTTTTTCTTTTTTCTTTTTGCTACAAGAATTGTCTTTTGGCATACTTTCCTAATACTGTCTTCCACTGTGAGAATACAGCTTTGCTATGCTTTATTTCCCATTACATACTCTGTTTGGTTTCTCTATTAACTGCCTGGTGATGTCCATGTGTATCAGCATGTCTTACTCACTCATTTTTTTTCTATACTGCCCAACAGCTGGGTGGTTCACAAAGTACATTTAAAAAACCCAATAAAAGATACATTGTATAAAAACATACCAAAACATCATTAAGAGTTTACATTACAGAATTTTAAACCAGATATTAAACAGATTAAAAACAAAGGATAACTTAAATAAGAAAAAAGTGTTATCGATTTAAAAGCTTGTTGACCAGGGTTGCTTTCAACTACTGCTGCTGCCTTTCAGATGTTTTCCACTCTGGCACTATTAGCATTTTCCATTTTCTTCTGCTGCTGTAATCATTGCACCCCAAAAGGGTGGATGCTTCTTGCTATGGTGTCTCAGCTTTGACCATCACCCAGGGTCTTGAGTGGCCCTGCTAGGCGGCCAGCCTAGGAAGAAGCTCTGACCTCCTGGCCGCATTGCTCTTGGCTTGTCTGACACTCTCAACCCCCCTCCCTACCTTAAGGCGTGCATCCAAGAAAGGGCCACTGTAATCTGTGGCTCTGAACCCACCATTTTGCCCACGACTTTCCATTTTCCTGCTTTCTCAATAGGCTTCTAACTCCATGTTAGCATGGAGATAAATCTAATCATCTGTGATTGACCCAGATCATTTTTCTTGCCTTGCTTTTCCATCAGAATTGAAAATCTGGAATCACCACAGAGGAACTGCTGCATTGCTTTCCTATTTCCCTCATCACTGGGTTCCAGCTTCCTGTATAGATTTTTCTGTCTAGAGTGACTAACCATGAGGCACTAGGATTAAGATGCAATATCTCACTGTTGGAGAAATACACACCATCACAGCCATGCGGATGGTATTTCCATTTTGCCTCAAGAAGAGGAGGAACCAGATCTGTTCAGGTGTATCAGACTAGTGTCTTTCATTTGCTTGAACCAGAACCACATCCGAACTGCTTCTATCATAGCCACAGCTGGAACCAAACTAAAAATGGTGGCAGTTTGATTGCCTGCCCAATATGCAATCAAAAATGCATGCTGGGTACCATGGATGCCATTATGAAGAGAATAGCTATCTGTGACAGACAATTGAAAGTCCTACAAAACATCCACAGGAGCTTCTGGTGGATATGGTTTCATATCACATGGAAAATATTTGCTCTTAAATTGCTTATTTATGGTATTTATACACCATCCTCCCTGCCTGTGCAATCAAGGTGGTTTATAATTTTAAATAATGGCTCACAATGCAAAAGATGTGATATAACAAGGAAAAAGGATGGGAATGGAAGAGGAAAAGAAGCACATTCAGGTACCAGCCCACCTTGTACATAATCAAAAGTGAAAGCCATACTGATTATATTACATTGGACCTGGGCCAAAACTGGCTGGGGATGAGAAAACAGAAAAAAGAAATAAATGCTCATGAGATGTGGAACAGTATACATTTCAGCCTTTCCTTCTGATTATGCCACATGAGAATTAATTTAAGATGGAAATACACTCTTTTGATCTTTGTGCTAATTTGTTTGGTGCATGATACACTGCATTTATAAGCATGCGACTAGGAACACATGAGAAGGATCAGAGGATTGGAGGGCAACAGGAGCAGACTGTAAGGTCAGCTTTGGAACGTTTGCTGCGTCTGTTCAAATGAGCTCCTGCTGTGGCACATTCATCCAACAGCTGGAGCATACAGTTCTAGCATTTGGTGGAGAAAAATAGGTGTACTCGTTTTACATCAATCACGCAACATTCATAAAATAGAAGCAATACATCCACCAGATAATTCTGAAAATGTTAACGTGCAATCCACTCTGAATGCCTGCAGCTTGGAAGATCATGGACGTTCCATGCATGGTGGGAGAAGCCTAGAGGGGAGGGTTGCTTCTGTGCTCCAAATCAGATGGCGAGTGTGGTTTGTCTAGGTGGGGTGCCTTGGGGAGGAGGGAAGAAGCCTGGAGTGCATCAAGATGCCTTATATCTTGAAAGTACCTGTCTCTATCCCTACGTGCCCTCCAGAATGACCCCTAAACCCTATACTAAAGTTGATCTTGTTGCCTTGGAGACATAGCTGGTATGGGTCTTTTCATACCGGCTGTGGTGGTGAGGGAGGGCTCTCCTAGCTTGAAGATTGCTCTGACCTCATAGCACCATCTTCTCACCTTGTAGCTGAGTCTTCAAAAATCCAGTAGCCATCTAGATGATGTCTAGTGGCCACGTGATTGCTCTGCCCATGTCAAAAAATGAGGATTTTGCTGCCAAATTGTGTCTGAAATTTACCTAAAGCAAAATTTCAAGAGAGTTGCAGAGGTTCTTTTTATCAGACAAAGAGCAAGATCCAGCATGGCACTACTGCTAAAATAAATGATGTTACACCAATTTAAACTACTTTGAACATGATGCCCATAGTACTTGTAATGCAATGCTCTACCCATACAGCTGCAAGTACTACCGGTGTTGCAGTGGAGATCGTTTGCACTAGTGCAATGTCACTTGAGCAGCAGGGTTGCATTGGATGCTGCCCATTATACATCAGAGGACTTTCGAGAGAGACAAACTATTTTTGATGACGCCAGCCCAATTTCTGAGGCAGAAACTCATATGTCAAAATATGGACATTTCTCTGCAACCCTGAAAGGATTTTTTCAAGGTTGCATAGTTTTATTTCAGACAGCTTCTTACTGCAGCTTAATACCCAGACATTAACATTTGTAGAAGTTCAAAATCATGAATTTACTATGAGGCCCAGTTAGCGTCTCATTCAAATGACACTCAGCTAGCCAAATGGGTATAGCCAGCAATGTGTTTTGCCAACCTTAACTTTCCATTAACTAACCTTGGTAGGGCTGAGCTACATATTACACATGCAGCCATATAATAGAATCCTGGCAGCTGCTTATTTTAGGACGGGCAGTTTTTGAAAAACGAAACTGGTAGTGTAGAAATGATAGGGCAGTAATGACCTTGACCTTCCGTTTCCCAAGCTGATATTTCCCCAGGCTGTTCCAGACATGAGCTCACAAGGAGAAATGTATGTCAGAAGGCCTGTGAAAGAGAAGGAGGATTAGAGTGAGGGGAGTCGTGGCAAAAAGCACTGGGCCAGGAAGCATTAAGCACCTCAGCACACCCATTTCTCCATTGCAAGAAAGCAAAAATAATCCTCCCCAGATTTACCCAGAAGAAGCAGCTGTCAAGATTTTATCACATGTATTTGCATACTGTCTTGTTTTGTTGACAGTGAAAAACAAGATAATGTACTTATTAAAGGAATATGCATGTGAGATGTGAAAGGGCTTGAGCCATGGTCCCTGCAGCACATTGCCCTGGGATTTTTTAAAATTCACTATGTCCTGTAACAAGATACGAAAGATGAAATTCATCTCCACTGTCACTTTTAACTCAGAGGTAGCAGCTAAAGCAAACAGAAATAATTCATAAAGGACTTCATTTAAGGAATCTTTCAGTGTTCAGAAGTTATTACAGAATTATACTTTAGCTCTGTGAGATCTAAATAATTAACTGAGCTGGATTTTTTTTTCCCTCTGGTGGCAGACCCAAAGTTAAGTTTCTTTTGCCACTAGTCTCCTTTCAAGATAAGTGGCATATTTAAGTGCTACATTCAGTAGTTGAAAGGACACCCAGTCTGGGCTATCCTGAGGCCCTGCATAAACCCAGTGTCCTCAAAGATCCAGAACAATAGGTTCTGGAGCACATGAGCACACAATTGCCCAACACTACCTAGGACAGCAAAAAGAAATAATGACAAGACTCCATTGTCATTGGTGTGATAAGCATTCCTACACTGATCAGCATAGCCAAGGTCTTTAAGATGTCCCATTTAGGCACAAGAAAGCTGAGGATATGTAATGAATATGCATGGCCCCCAGAAGCTTTCCATAATACCAATGTGAGCTTCTTACTAATCTAAAATAATTGGATTGTGACAGTTTGATGAAGTGACTAAATAAACATCTGGCATCTATACAGAATGCAAATTAGATTTTGGCTGGCCATGAATGGGACTTTCAATGTATCAACTATGTATCTGGTCTTCATCACTTGAGTTCCCAGAATCATTGTACAAAGTCTTTCCAAAAGTACCATTGCATGGTGTCAGTCAATGTATGTGTATTTATGTTACATTTAGATTTCATCTTTCTTCTCTTGTGGAAGAACTCTGGCTTCCCAGATGCTCTCCCATGGAGGTCTGCCACAGCCTGTAGCACAGGGGTCTCAAATTCGTGGCCCGTGGGCCAATTGCCAGGACGGGCAGGGCACAGGGGAGGGGCCCTGCAGCCTTCAAAGCTCCAGCGGCGCCTGGGCCGGCTGCAGGATGAGCGGCCCACCACCACCGCGGTGGTGGAATACTTGATGGGGCCCAGCCTCACCCAGACTCTACTTCCAGCAGCCCCCAGGTAAGTTGAGTTTGAGACCCCTGCTGTAGCATCAGGAAGGTGGGCGCATCAGTCTAACTTGCACCAGCAGGATAAGGGACTTAGAGCCAAGGAGAAGCTATCCTTGGTACTTTCAAAGAACTCAATCTTACCCTGTTTTACTTAACATTACACTGACACCATTTAAAGCCAATTCACATTTCCTCTTATTTTTCTTTTTTAAAGATGAAAAAGTCACTACAATGCAATTGTCCCTACTTGGTCACCACTTTTGTTGGGTGAAATGAGTCTGAGCAAACACCTCTCCAAGGTGAAATCACTATTTCTCCTCTCTCAAGAAAGTTGTAAAGCTAGAATTGACCATAATATCAGTAATGCTAGCTTTATAACATGGGGCATTTGTTTAGGTCCAATCAATTGCCTGGATTTCCTCTAGGACTGACCAGTTTGATCGCCTTGTGGTCCAAGGGACTCGCAGGAGTCTCCTCTAGCACCACAATTCAAAGGCCTCAATCCTTCGGCACTCAGCCTTCCTTACGATCCAGCTTTCACAGCCATACATTGCAACTGGGAAAACCGTAGCCTTGACTATACACACTTTTGTTGGCAGGGTGATGTCTCTGCTTTTGAGTATGCTGTCTAGATTTGCCATAGCTTTCCTCCCCAGGAGCAAGCGTCTTTTAATTTCTTGGCTGCAGTCCCTGTCTGCGGTGATCTTGGAGCCCAGGAAAATAAAATCTGTCACGACCTCCATTTCTTCCCCATCTATTTGCCAGGAAGTGAGAGGACCGGATGCCATGATCTTAGTTTTCTTAATGTTGAGTTTCAGGCCAACTTTTGCACTCTCCTTCACCCGCATCAAGAGGCTCTTTAGTTCCTCTTCATTTTCCTCCATTAGAGTGGTATCATCTGCATCTCTGAGGTTGTTGATATTTCTCCCAGCAATCTTAATTCCAACTGGTGATTCATCTAGCCTTGCCTTTCTCATAATGTGCTCTGCATATAAGTTAAATAGGCAAGGCAACAATATACAGCCCTGCCGAACTCCTTTCTCAATTTTGAACCAATCAGTGGTTCTGTGTCCAGTTCTCACTGTTGCTTCTTGACCTGCATATCAGTTTCTCAAGAGACAAATAAGATGGTCTGGTACTCCCATCTCTTTAAGAACTTGCCACAATTTGTTGTGATCCACACAATCAAAGGCTTTAGCATAGTCAATGAAGCAGAAGTAGATGTTTTTCTGGAACTCCCTAGCTTTCTCCATGATCCAGCGTGTGTTGGCAATTTGATCTCTAGTTCTTCTCCCTCTTCGAAATCTTGCCTGTACTTCTGGTAGTTCTCAGTCCACATACTGCTGGAGTCTAGCTTGTAGGATTCTGAGCATAACTTTGCTAGCATGTGAAATGAGTGCAATGGTGCGGTAGTTTGAACATTCTTTGGCATTGCCCTTCTTTGGGATCGGAATGTAAACTAACCTTTTCCAATCCTGTGGCCACTGTTGAGTTTTCCAAATTTGCTGGCACATTGAGTACAGCACTTCACTGCATCGTCTTTTAAGATTTTGAATAGCTCAGCTGGAATACTGTCACCTCGACTAGCTTTGTTGTTGCTCAGACTTCCTAAGGCCCATTTGACTTCACATTCCAGGATGTCTGGCTCGATGTCAGTGACCACCCCATCATGGTTATCAGGGATGTTAAGCTCTTTCTTGTATAGCTCTTCTGTGTAATCTTGCCACCTCTTCTTAATCTCTTCTGCCTCTGTTAGGTCCCTGCCATTTTGGTCCTTTATCATGCCCATCTTTGCATGAAATGTTCCCTTCATATCTCCAATTTTCTTGCAGAGATCTCTGGCCCTCCCTATTCTATTGTTTCCATCTATTTCTTTGCACTGTTCATTTAAGAAGGCATTCGTATCTCTTCTAGCTATTCTCTGGAATTCTGCATTCAATTAGGTGTATCTTTCTCTTTCTCCCTTGCCTTTTGCTTCCCTTCTTTCCTCAGCTATTTGTAAAGCTTCCTCAGACAGCCATTTTGCTTTCTTGCATTTCTTTTTCTTTGGGATGGTTTTAGTTGCTACCTCTTGTACAATGTTGCAAACTTCTGTCCATAGTTCTTCAGGCACTCTGTCTATCAGATCTAATTCCTTAAATCTATTTGTCACCTCTACTGTATATGCCCAACTGTTAAGGATACAAATATTTTGTTTTCCAGTTGGTCTATATTCCATATTGCCACTTACTGAGTAATGCAAGGAACTGATTTATTTTGAAGCAGTAGAACTTCAAACCTGCATTCTGAACATACCCAGAATGAACAGAGACAGTGTGAAGGTGTGGGAGCAGGCACTGCAGCAAAGGAAAGTTTATAGCCTAGGAAACAGGATGTTTGTCACTGCCCTTGCGGTGCTCGGAAACTGTATTGTCACTCACCTGGTTTATATTTCTTGAGATAAGCTGGGTATACCTGTGCAATTATATCTTGCACCACAATTGTTTTAATATTTTATGGTACATCTAGACAATAAATGTAAGACTGACCTAACTTGAAGTAGTTTTTGTAAGTTCAAACATGCTTTTTTCCTGACAGATGGTATTTTCATAATTCCACTGAGAGAGAAATTTCAGATATCTGAATTCTTTAAAAATGCTCTTTTCCTGTAACCATTTATTTTAACAAAAAAAAAAAAAATCCTTTCCATATTCCTATTTGTAAGAGGAGCGTGTGTGTGGTTAAGTATCAGCTACAGCAGAGGTTGGTGCTTGATTAAAAAGAGCTCAGATTCAGGAGAGGGGCTGATGCAAAGGGATTGTAAGCACTATAAAATAAGGCAATAAATGTTTGTGAGCTCTAAAGGATAGATGGAAGGTTAGAGTCTGAGATTTAGCCTGCTGTGTTCTGAATCTGCTATAGGCTTAAGGTGTGGTTCACTTATCTCTCTACTCCATGATGACTTTACATCCAATGGATATGGGGCTTCAATTTGATGCTTTTCTTCCTATTATTAACTCTTCAGTAGGAAGTGAGTTTGTCATGTGAGACAGTTATGGGGCTGTAAGAAGTAGATTGTGGAGATAATTATTCCATAGTAATGTAACAGTCACCTTGGAAGCAGATGGATTCTCTCCTCCTTTTTTCCAGGCCTGCAATTGTTTAATCTTTATGAGTGCCCAAAGAATCTTCCCACCCTTGAATGTTTTTATGTCTTCTTCCACATCCTTGATGCTAAGTATATTTCAAGGGCTGAGCAAAAATAGCCTCCCCAAATTTTTCATGCTACTTGTGGGTGGCACAATTGGAAAGTGTTCACAGAACATTTTCTGAGGCAAGCTGAATGGAGAAAAAGAAAATAGAGAAGAGAAATGCTTTTCTAAGATATATCAGATCAATTATTATTGAGTAAAATTATATTGTCAGCTCACACAGGAGCATGAAAGGAAGAAACAGGCTAAGAAAGGAGGGCTGGAAAGGGTAAGGGCCAAGTAGTGCTTCTTTCAACAATATTTAATTAATATTAAACACTATTAAAACTGGATTCAAATTCTGTCTGCAATTCTTTACTCTGTTCATGGAAATTGGCAAGGCCATGGTGCAGAATAGAGATGGGGACTGAAATATAGTTCAGAAAGGAGTCTGAAAACCTTCTTCCCAATTCTGGTTCAATCTTCTAATCAACAGAACAAGACTTTGTTATTCAAACTCATGGCCTCTGGGATAATATGCCAGGGGCTGTGGGGTTCTTTGGATCTGCTTCCTTGGTAGCAGAGGCAGTGGTTCATCCTTGGAAGAAGGTAAGATCAAAGCATGGAACCCACTCCCCAGAACTCACAGACATGCCCGACATTGGAGCTTTGGAACTCTGATCCCAAGAAAGGTGAAACTGAAGGGCAGACTGGGGGCATGGCATAGGGGAATGTCAGGATTTGACACTTTGACACACACCATAGAAAAGGCTCCAAACTCCCCTGGAGAACTCCAGCCAACCAAAAACCTGGAGGAAAGTGAAGCAATCCAAAAATAGTCAGGAAAGGCACTTTGCATGGCCACCCATGATAAATTCTCCGAAGCCATTTCAAGCTTGACCTTGATCCCTTATTTTCCCCTTCACTTCTTTGCTTGCAAGAGCAATGGTGGCAGCAGATCCTGTGGGAAGCCCAGAAAAAAAATCACCTGTGGCTGCCCGAGGTCTCCATGCCCAGAGAAAGGGCCTACACACAATGAGGAAGGCAATCCAGTGGCAAACAGAAACCAGGAAGACTCCCAGCGTCCTCCAGCCAGCCAAAAGCTTGCACCCATAGTCCTGTTGAAATCAATTGTGCTAATAGGATGGGTTAGATCAAGGCATTCTGGCCTAGCAGTTCAAGCTGCTTTTAAGCATCAGCTTTTTAACCTCTGTTTTGAAAGAGATTCTCCTTTTGCTTCTAAAACTACTAAAAACTTCTCATAATATACCGTGCCAGGGCAGGGCATCCTACGAAGCAGCATGAGGATTCCTCGCTGTGAGGTGGCAATGAATGACTTGTGAGGTGGAGCAGATTGTGCTGCTGGCCCCAGCCCCGGCCCCATCACCTCGTCCAGCAGATGCTCTGCAGAGCTCTTCCAGCTGCTCTCCTGCTGCGGCATTTGGGCCTCTCTGAAGCAGCTGCCCACCTTCTGTTCCTTGTCACATGCCCTCTGCCCTTCCGCCACCAGAGCAACCATGTGATGGGAAGGCACCACGTGCTCAATCCTGCTTTAGGCACCAAGAAAGCTTGTGCTGGGGCTGATGACTTGAGACATAAAACGGAATTCCCACTTGCACAGTGCGGTATGTGAAGGAGGCCTGAGGATCAAATGCTTCCCATAGTTTTAACTTGATTTTTATGGCAGCTCATAAGCTACCTAGAGGCAACTGCTTAACTTTCATGGAGAAGTTTTCATAGATACATTAATCAGGCCTTGCATTTTCCAGTATCTACTAAAATCTTTATTGCTACTTAGTCACACATTCTCTGAGCCAACACTTGCTGCCAGTTGAAGCCAAACTTCACTTGTCTTTGTCTGTGATTTTGCTAATATCTTCTAGTGCTATGCATTAAACACAAGTTCAGTTGCACTTAGATTTTGTGATGCATTACATCTAATTTTTCAAGGAATTAATTTGTTAGGAAGTTTAATGAAACCCAGAAGCTATAACTGTGAGATGGTGTCAGACATCTCTTAAAGAGGTGAATAACCCATGTGCATCGAAATGATCCAGTGCAGACATAATGCTGGCTTCCTGGCAATTTGAAGCTTGCAAACTGGGACTTAGATTTGTAAATGTGCAAGTGATCCCCCTCCTTTCTTCCCACCTGAGCATTAACCATGGTTTCTTGTTATGCTTGCACCAACACAAACTGGGCTTATTGTAACCATGGTTTGCAAACACTCTTAGAATCATGGTTGTTTTAGTTATAAGGGAATTATGTTTCACACTGGGCATGGCAGGCATCAGTACACTTACAATGCAAACCACTGTTAGACTTGGAAAAGGAAGGAGTATCACTTCCTATGTATGAATAGCATGACAAAGAAGCAAAAGTATTTCTTGCAATCTGGTAGCAGAGTGAATGAAGTAATTTTGCTTCTTCACATACTGTTGGATTAGATCTCTCTTGCTTTGAAAACTGAGTATGGAAAAGGGCTGTAGCAAACACTGGAAGCATTTCCCACATGTCATTTTCTGGACTGTTCTTCTTGGCTGCTGGGGAAAGAAAATCCAGCTTCTAGAAGCTGACTGGAAGAGTGGATCATGAGTACACAATGATCCACATGAAAAGGATAGGATGAGAACAGGCTTTGTGGGGAATTGCATGTGTAGACTATGCTCAATGTGCTCAGGAAAGACACTGAGGCTGAGTTATCCTTTGGCTCTCCCAGGCCTGACTTGCTGTGCAGTTTTACTAGATGGAGTGTCTAGTCCAAGAACTTCATAAGGACCAAGCTAGATGTTAAATGGATGTGCTAAGTTGCACATTTGTTCTGCCCAGGAAGAAAGGAAGTGGGTAGAAAGGAACAACTCTGTACGCAAAATTGAATACATAGAGAGGGTGGCAAAAATCTACTCCTGTGCTACCTGGTTGTGCTCCATAGCTTCTAAACAGTCCCCTGCATCCCCCCCCCCCCCAGCCTAGTTCTTCTTCCAGAAGGAAGTCAGACAGGGAGAAATTGGTTGAATATATGGTACGGAAGTGAGGAAGGCAGGGATGACTGATGACTATCACTCACTTCCCCAGCAAATCCTGTTTTATGGATTTCCCTATTCCCATCGCACTCCTTAGATGCATGTGTGAATGAGACAAATACATGTTTAAGGCAAATGTTTGCCATGTATGTTTGCTTTGAGCCTGTGAAAGGTGTTGGTGCTAGCAGTGTAGCAGTTTTCCAGGTCAACAGTTTGCTAACTTTGTCCTGGTTTGGTATCTTATGGGAACAGCTTTTTCAGTACTTCCAATAGGGAATATGAGAGTGTTCATCTCAATTATTTTGGGGTTGAAAAACTAGATTGATGGTTTTGCATTATCAACATAAAATAAACTGATCCTTGTGAGACATGCACGAAACATGTTTTTTTGTTAAAAGATAAAGGGATTTGTCAGACAAAAGTCTACCAGCCTGTTGGCTCCTTTCTTTTCAGTTGCTAGGTGGATTTGCACTATCCACCCTGTGCTTTTCTTCTTACTACTACTGATTATTTTTAGTCTAGCAACATCCCATGCAGTTTGTTTCTGACTTAAAGGCTGTCTATTCCAACAGTGGGTCAGCAGTTTCTTTACTGTCTGTGGTTAACAATGGAATTCCAGTTACCCACCAAAATTAAAGCAATGACTTCAGGGACTGGCTCCACTTTCACAGTGAGGCATTTAGATAGGAATGTATATCAAAGATAAGGAACTAAATGGAAACAATTAACACTGGCGTGAAAACGAATGTATGGAAGCAATTACAAAATGAGCTGCAAAGAGACCAGTGCGACTTCAAATGGCCATGTCTATGTGTGCGCCCTCATATCTGTGAACTTGCCTGGAAAGCAAGGAATCTAATATCTCCAACTCTGAGAATCTCAATTTCTTTATTTAGTTATTTAGGAAAGACTGAAATTAGGGCAATGGTTGGAGGTGGTCTGGAAATCACAGGCTGTATGATACAGTCCAGTCACAGAGAATAAGGATCTGATGATGACTTCCTTGGCTATCCCCATGGCAACATGCCTTTGGCCCCAAGGGCCATGTTAGGACAAGGAGTAAGAAACAGCTTGGAAAAGCTAGTGTGGTTTGGCATAGTGGAAAAATTAAGGGAGCTTCAGTATGGAGACGGTAAGTTGCTCCCTGCATGCCTTTTCCGTGGGATTTTAAAGGAGTTCCTCAGGATGTCATCATTCCCCTATAGTCCTCTCTTAATTCCCCCGTCTAAGCTTTTCCTGGTTTTGCTCATTATATGTAAAATCCTTTTCAAGGTGTGCAATAATAGCGTAAACATCAGGAGGTGGGGGCCAGAACATCAGGACAAACTCACTCCTTCCCTAGATGTGGATGATTGCCTGCAGTCACTGGGTAATCTTTCCCTTCTCTTCTGTTTCCACCATTAAACACAGACCTAAAGACCTTGGCAAAAAGGTACACGTTACATTCAAGTGGTGTTGGTCAATGGTGACTGTGGAAGCAAAAGGTGTCATGCCTCTTCTTAAAGAGTCCTTGTCTGAGAATAAGCTGGACTTGCTGGACTGCAAGGATGCCCTGACTCCTGAGGATGAGACACACTGAAGGGCCTTCAAGGGTTAGTAAGGGGAGTCTTCTCCTTCCCCACAGAGACTTGAAATCTAAGCTAGAGGGGAGTCCACCCTGAGAACACCTATGCTTGAAAAGATAGTACAGGTGTGTCTCTCAGGTGGGATTGCAGGCCAGGTCTATGAGATGAGTTGCAGCTGGGAGCATGGGCATATCCAGCTGGTACCTAGATAAAAAGAAGACCAGCATGATGAGGAATTGGTTGGGAACCACATCTAACTCAGCTTGTTCCTAACCTTTTGCCCCAGTTGCCCTGACCGGGCTTTCAATGCCAAGCCTCTGCTGAATGATTGGACAGTCAATGATCTGACTGGCTTAACTGGACTTTGGACTGGTGACATGCAGTCTTTCTGCCTGCACCTGCAAAATATTATTTTTATATTTACAACTGCCTTGTTGTGCAGGTTATTTGCTAATCTGTTCATTGCTCATCTTGACTGTGAAACAGCTGAAGAAGTAAAAAAGGAAGTTGCTGGTGGAAGGAAGAGGCAGCAGAAGGAGTGACAAAAAAACCACCTACTGCTGCATCTTGTCTTGCTCTGCCCACACGTGTGCACTGGGGATGGTCAGTTAATGTAAAGGACACTATCAGGGTGCCTTCTACAGTGTGGTAATTGCATTGCAATTCCATATTAAATAGGAAACCAAATCTATTGACCTACTCTTTGGGGAAGGCTTCTGCATGAATGAACCCCAAAAGTCATTATTCTACTGATTTAAGGCAGTCATTCCCAATATGGGTCCTTCCAGATATTTTGGCCTACCATTCTCCTCAGGCCCAGCTAGCATGATGGTAGGAGTTGTAGGCTAGAACATTTGGAAGGATCTGGGTTGGAAGGTTGCTGTAAGCATACACTCCAATGGAGCCTAAGCAGAAGGAACAGACTAATGTGACATATTGGAGTTGTCATTCTCCATGGCTGACTTCCCTCCCTAGCTCTTGGGATGCTAAACCTCTACATATGAGTGGCTACATTTTGTTCCGAGTGTGCAAGCATTTCAGCACAAATGTATAAACATTAAGTTGCCATTAATTTCACAACCGACCATTTCATATGCTGCTGAGAACCATTTTGCATGGTAGATCATGTCAGACTGTAGGACAGCTCTGTTTTTGGAGCATCTCTTGAACAAGGAGAAATGTTTTGGACTTTTAACCCAGGACAGAGAAACTATTCCAGCATCAGTTATTGCTCCACATGGGAGCTCTGCAGGTACAGTTGAGCCGTTAGCGATGTCTGAAGTGTAAGTAGGTGACGTTGATCCTGAGTGAGAATAGAAGTTTTACACTTGTGTCCCTACATTCATCTGTGATGATGCTGGTGGGTCCAATGTCAGTCCTTTGAATTTTAAAGGCGCTGAGCCCTAGTTTCAAATAGGTTCAGCACCATGGTCAGAGCAGATAAATTGTTGCACTGACATTGGAGCCACCCACCTTCACTGTTCATCTGTAAGATTTTGAAGCATAAGGCTTTCTAATGAGCATTTTTAGAGCATTTTTCCCATGCTCTAAAAACACCAAGCATTAGAAATACCTTTTGATATCACGGCTGCAAAATTTCTTTTTCCCCTGGAGGTTAAAAAAAAGTTCCGCATCACACATTTGCTAGGCAGGGTTGCCCTTCCATTTAGCTTGGAGAGTCTGTAGAACAAATATTGCTAGTAGTTGAACAGAAAACATTAAGAATGAATTTACTTCATTTTTTTATAAGAAAAGTGAAAAATCAATATGCCATTCCTGGCATTTTAAACTCTTTCCAGCCAACCTTTAGGTGACCTCACCTGCTTCTCCTTTCTTCCCAGCAGGCATCACTTCTCAGAAACATCTGCTTATGCCCCAAGGCTATTTTCTTCTATTCTTAAATTAAAAAGGGAAAAGGAAAGAAAGCAAAGAGAGGAAGCAATTTTAATACGACTATGCAATATGTTACCAAGAGCTCCATCTGATTTTTCTCCCTCTGGAGGAGGAGTCAGTAATGTCCTTGAAATGTTTGCCAATAGGAAGACTTAAATGGACAATATTTTAGGTCTTAATGAATACATTAAAACAAGCAAGGAAATATGCTTAAAAACACTTCTGGCTGGGCCATGTTTGCACTGTTCGGAACAAAGGCTCTCCCCAGCTGCTGCACGGAATTGGTCCCAAGGGCTGCTCCAGTTGCAAAGCAGCGATCAGCTTGTAACTCAGGAAGGTTCAGAGGCTTTCTGGGTGGCTGGGTTGATGTGCAGCCTGCTCCTGTGCTCTCTGTCCCTCCTTTGGGAATGACGGAGGACAAAACTACACTGTGCTGCACATGCTTTTTGTGCTTAACCCTGGTCCCTTAATTTTTCCATAAAAAGCAGCCTCTGGTTAGGGCCTGGCTCATGGCTGTACCTTGCGGGCAGGAGGGGCTCACCCCTTTCTTGCTGTGCTATTTTCCCACTGGAAACTGGGACAAGCAGCCCTCCCTCATTGCTGTTTGTCCTGGCCTTTTCAGGAAGAAGCACTTTTCAGGGATTGGGATGGGGACAGTTTCCAGTGGCCAAACAGTACAGGAAGGAGTGGGTTACTTCTCCTTCCCGGAGATGGACTGGGCCCTGCATGGCTACATTCTGTTGAAAAATAAGGGGCCTGGTGTTACAAGCATTATTTTAGCACACGCTTAGTTTTGCTAGAAAGCTGAGAATGACAAAAGGCTGACAAGGCATGCTGTTGCCTTGTCGATGAGGAAGGAAGGCTTCTGTGCACGATGGCCAGGCTCCGGAAGCAGGAGAAGACTGGCAAGTCTCTTGTCTCCTACCTGCCTCCCCTCTGCTTTCTCGATGCTCTTTGAAGAGCTAGGTCAGCTGTCAGAAGCTACCAGTGTGGTCCTGCAGAGAAATGGCCAGTCCTACGTGCCTGGCTCCCATATTCCTCAGTGGCAGGCTTTGTGGGAGTGAGGAGTGTGCTTGGAGATTTCCTGTGGGGTGGGAATGTGTAGTTTGTCACATCTCCTGGCCTGCTGCCAGAGATGCTGGTGCTTTACTTCTTTTCATGGGAGGACCGGCCCTGCCTGCTGCTGCTCCATCTCCTGGAATATCTCCAGGATGGTGCCATGGCAGACACAGGAATGCCACTGTCCCAAGGGGTGAGGACCTTATATGCTGCTGTGAGTGGATGTAGTGATCTACCTACAGGTTGCATTTGGAGTGGCCCCTTTAACCTGGCCACTGAAGTTGGTGGTTGCGATGAAAGGGTAAAATGGCCCATCTCTGATTAATGCTTCAGCTCTCATAATTACATCTATCTGGTATTTGAAGCCTGGATGGAATTGGAAATACAGACAAACTATTGGGTTCAAATGCTGCTTGATTCCTGGCTGCCAATACATATTGAAAGGAGTGAGATGCAAGCCATCTCCTCTGACCTAGATCAAGCAACCTATAATTGAGCTAATAATCCATCCGATTTGTTTAAGAGCACACTGATTGATTGACAGCCAAACTCAGACACATAAGGATGAGCTACTTGTGAGGCTTAAAAGCTTGTTACACAGTCAGTAGGCAAGTAGCTAGTTGACTCAGTAACATGTATAATTTCAGAAGCCCTGTGTCTGTGTTTGCAAACACTTTCCTCCAGAATGCAGCTTGATTAGGAGGGGTGTGGGTCATAGTAACTGTGCTATTAAGTGAGCTATTGCACTCCTGGTAGACTCAGGGTTTATACTGGAGATGCAGAATCTTCTGCCTGCAAGCTGAATATGGCCTACCCATCTCTTCCTGAGCCCTTTTCTGCCTAGATGAAAATGTCTCCAATCAGCATCATGAAGGTACATACAACTGTACAGGCATCGCACTCTTCCATGCTGTAGGAACCCTGAAAAATGAGAATTCCTAGTTGTGTGAGAAAATGTTTCATGCACATTGGTTCTGTGCAAACCTACCAATGTTCATGTAAAGATGGGAGCAAGACAGTACACAAGTTACATACACTGAGTGTATGAAAGGGCCTATTGTCCCCCCCCCCCCGCCATCTATAATGGATATTTCACAGATGCTTCACTCAGTCAAAGAAAAATGCAAGCTCTAACTGCAGTCACTGCATGAATACCCTGAACTACCAGGATGAGAAACAAATGAATCCTAGATCAACTCAATTAGGATTTTCTCTGGAAGCAAAAATGATGAACCTGAAGCTTTTGTACTTTGGGCTATGGGAAGGCAAGATTCACTGGAGAAGACAATCATGCTCAGGAAAGACAAAGGAGGAAGAGGACGACTAAGATATGGATCAATTCTGTGAAGAAAGCCACAGCCTTGAGTTTACAATAGCAAGCAAGGCTGTCAAAGAGAGGGTCATGCTAGGTTCATCATAGCTGGGTGGCAAATATCAATAAAGCATTGTTGGAATTCCTTTGGTTTCATAGGTACGAAGAAGACACAGATTCAGACAGGTTCCACTGCACCCATCCAGCCATGTGGCCATTGGTGAGTCCCTCTCTCTTAACCTGATCTACCACACAGGGATGTTGTGACAACAGATGGGGAAGATGCTATTTGCACTGCCCTAGATCTTTGGATGTGTAAATATTGCATAATGAACTGGCCCAATCCTGCAACGGACACACTTTAGAATATGTGGTTTGAGGGCAGCAACCTAAATATTTCAGACAGACTCAAATAAGATCAGATATATCGGTGGGTAATTATGGCATACATGATAACATCAGTAAGGTTTAAACCACACATTTTCCATGGCCTGAATGTTCCTGTTAGTTTAGAATTTTAAACTTTTCCGTAGATGAGTCCAAAAGTGTCTAGGGTGAATCTTGAATTATTCTGATGCCTCAGTTAGTGCCAATTGTCAAAGGCACGCTTGACTAATGTCTTTAGCTGGGCTGGCTGCTACTGATGCCTTACTCTGCAGCTAGAATAGGATTCAGTTCTTGCTTGAAGTAATTTGCTGCCATACTTGCAAGTCACTTCTAAAGGAAATGTTTACAAAGTCCAAATTAAATAAAATTTGTCTTCCTTAGTGGGGAAATAAATGACTTCAGGATTTCTTAGTGAAGTAAACACACCTTTTATTTGTGGTTTCCATATCATGTTGTTAGAAGTGTGGATTCAATAGAGTTTATAAAAAACAAATTCTCATCTTGGTGGTGATGTTCTCCCTACCACATCATTCATAAACAGCTGCTATATTTCCAGATGTTCATTATTACCACAGAACAGTGGTTAGTATTATTCTAGTGCCACAACATATTTACCCTGCTTAAATGTTGTCTATTTATTTAAACACGTTTCTATAATATGCCTAAAGCCAGTTCTGTGGATGGTTTACAAACATTTAAAATAAAACAAAATTCATTGTCACAAAAAGGTGAAACCAAGAACAATTTTACAATCATAATCAATAAAAACAAATTATAAAACCAATGGCAGGAAAGAACAGAATAACAATGTAAATAATAATAATTAAATGATTAATCCACAGTGCCACAGTAAAAGAAAATATTATAACTTTTGAACAAGTAAAATACTGTGAAAATAAAAAGGCTTTAGCCTGGTGCCGAAACGTGTAGAGGTGTAAACATATGTATACTTGTAGTTATTAGCAACCAGGATAGGGGGAAAAGGAAAAGGAGATAAAAGAAAAGCACAAAATAAGGAATATTTCATTAAAGAGAATAATAGCAGCATGAAATATAAGCTGGACTTTGTGCAAATCTTTTAAGCGCCTTTGAGAAGTGTTTGTGCTTTCAGATTGCTTTTCTAAAGCAAAACTGGAAACTTGAAGCAGATTCTGAACTGAAGCATTTGACAAAGTGGGGAATGGTTTCTCTTTTTTTCTTCCCTCTCTCTTTTAGACTTCAATGAGATTGGAACTAGCTCATTTATTGTGTGCCATTAGCTCCCCTTCTCACATTACAAGTCTTAGTAATTGTTGCTATTTCAATGATAAGTTAAGAGCCTGTCAGCACAATGGATGATGAGTGTCATCACACCTTTCCACTGAAAGCCCAGATGCTCTCTCCCTTTAAGAAAGGATCCACACTTTCCCACTGGACTGTTGATAGAGTGGAGAACTGGCAGGAAAGGAAGGAACTGTTTATCTGTCTCCTTGCTAGCCATTCACCAGCTCAAAATCACCTACTTTCAAATTGCTTTTGACCTAGAAGGGCAAATATTGTAGCTTCCTGAACATTCTCCCTCATAATGAGAGACAATTGGGTCATTTTGAGCCGAGAAATGGCTGGCTGGGAAAGAGTTAAACCATTCCTTTCCCTCCCACTGATCTTTTGCCCAACCTGAAGGTACTCACAGCTCGAGAATCTACAAGGAAAAATAATCATGGAATTGCAGGAAACGTGTTGCTCTGGCCTTCCTTTCTCCTCCTAGTCTCTACTATACCGACTTGCTTGACAGCCTGTTCTGATGTTACATTGCCTGGCCAGGACCTGCTCCAGGCTGGAAGAGTTCTTTGCAAAATGCTTTCTGGTAGCCTCATCTACATCAAGGAGTTCCAATTCTGAATTCCAATGTCCTTGGGAAATATTTGCTAAATTAATAACAGTATTATAATTAGGTAAAAGATAGGATACCTTGGAGGTAAAGATTACTTGAGCAGTCTTTGCCTCACTGGAGAACATGCATTTCCTGCTGATGAGTTATGATAAATAGCTAAATTATGTTATTGGCACAGGTACTTTGACATGCTATGCAAAAAGCAATCATTGCATTGTTTAATATGTCATGTCTGATTCCAACAGCAGCTGGGATAATTCACTGGACAAAGAACTCAGCCTGGCAGAGCATATGTTTCCTACAGGTCCTTCTAACATTACTGATACTCCCTGCATCTATACCAGCACGGTAGCAGATGCACTGGGTCCTTCTACAGCTGCAGACTCCAAGGGACTCCAGATGGGACTTCTGAAGACCCCAGCTAGGCCATGGTAGCAGAGGAGGAAACTCAGTGCCCACTCAGCACCCGATGCACTGACTCTGGAAGGTGGAAGCACAGGCTGCCGCACAGAAATCAAGCACATGCTTCAAGAATGGTCATATATGTCTTCTCCAAAGTAAAGAACTCCTTATGAATAGGATTTTTACCAGAGAATCTGTCCTTATTTGCAGCTGAGGCTTGGCTGGGACTCCTAACATTCTAACTCAGTTGGAGAGCTGCTGGAAGCAATGTCTTACTTACTTACTACTTGCTCCGGTCCCTTCCCTGACTTTGTTCCTGCATGCTCCTGAGTGTTGGACTCTTGCTTAACTCTCTTATCTCTTGGACTGTGTTTGGACCTTGGCTGCAGCTCAGCCCTCTGTCTTGGAACATTTCCTTTGCCTAGGACAACAGTGTCTTTGACCTTTGCCTGTGGATTGACTTGCCTTTGGATTGCCTCCTTAATGGCCTTATTGCTGCGTCTGACCTAGCCTAACAAGAAATATCAAATAGCTAATTAAAAACTAATAATTTCAAATTAGTGAGACAAGAGAGCAAGAATATTGTTATTTAGAAGCCCATCATTCTAGAATCTGACAAATAACCTGCATTGTTTGAGAAGCCTATTCTCAAATGTCATGTTTTCCTTTGTAATTCATGTAATAGGTTAGTTTATCATGACAGCAACAACTCAAAATTCTGTAAAACCACTCCCATATGGGAGGAACAATATTGTTTCCAGTGAAAAGCTAAAAGGATTTTTGCAGTAGCAGGTTAACAAATAGCTTTTTCTGTAGCATTACTTTCTACACAAACTTGCACATATTTCAGTTCAATCATACAGTTCATTTTCTGTTTGCTTAGTATAGCATAAGGCAAGGCACAAGCATTTTTTATTACCCCAGGTAAACTTGGGAAGTAATGCACCTCAAATGTGCTGCCAGAGGGGAATGTACTATAGCCATGTGTGTGTGCCTGCGTGCATGCGCAGGCACACACACATACACACACACCTCACTCAGAAAGCAAAGGAGGGTTTATTCAAAAGAAAATGTAGAGCAGGTGCAAAACTCTTAACCCAACATTATCTAGGCAGCTTATGGCATCCCAATCTCTACATTTCTAAAGATACAAAGATACTCCTTACTCTGTACTACTTGCTCCAGTAGTAAGTGCTTAATCATGTTATAGATAAAGGGAAGCTAATAGAGGGAAAAGGAAATCCAGGTCTACTACCTGTCTGTTGGTTGTCCTTCATGACAAACTCTTAGTAGTAGACTTTGCATAGGTAGGAAGGGCATTAGTAGTTTGTGTTCCAGCTGTTGCAAGCTGAGCTTCCTCCCTTGAGCATGCAAAAGCCACAGACTCTTTTCCTTGCGAAGTGTTCTTTATTGACCCAAAGTACAAATCACCCAGAATGAACCTCTGAGCAGGCACAGAGCAGTTTCCTGAATCTAGTATTTACCTTCAGGAACTTTCCTTATGAACCTACCTGGGTTCCATCCCTTCAGGAGGGGCTTTCTGAAAGCAAGCATGCCTCCTCTCCATGCAACGATTGTCTGATTGGGCCACCCGCCTCTGCTGATGCCTCATCATTGGGCCAGGAGCCAGGCTGCCTGCTCTGCACCTGAGAGGCCCTCATTCTTGCGTTCCTTCCCACCAGCTTGTACATGTGGCTTATTTGCAGGAGCTGCCTGCCCCATCAAAGAATTTGGCCCCCAGATAAGCACATCTGCCTCCTTCATCTCAATGTCCTGGCATGGCCCATGCTCCCCAATTCCCCCATGATCTGCTTCACATTCTGATACTTCTGAAATCCAGTAAACGGTCTGTGAGAACAGGAGCCCAAAGCAGCCATCCTCCTCACTCCTGACACAAGACTGGTTTGCCAGGCCTGGGTTCAGAGCCTTCCCACTTCCATTCCCTAAGTCTGTCCTGGACAGGACAGTTTGGAGGGTTTTCATTCATAGGGTTGCATAGGTCAAAGTTGACTCAACAGCACATACCAATTAGATCCCTGTTGTCCTTAACTTCTACATTTAGCATCTTCTATTCCACGCATCCTTTCCCCCCTTCTTATAATGCAAGAGGTACCACTGATGTAAAGTTTTAAGCAGGTTTTGTTTTAAAAACATTGTAATTAAATTCTTTCAGACACTATCACCAATCCATTGGCAAGCCTCTGTTGAGAACAAAGTTCCTAAACCTTCTCCACTTTTGCTGTTAACATACCCTATTTCATGTTTATTTTGTTCCTGCATAAATTTTGCCTATCAGCTTCTTCACAGATGGAGCCTAGTAGAGTTTTTCTTGTCTGAGATTATTCCCTAACTGGGCTATATTTTATGCAAATATAGCATATCTTATTTGAAAATATTAAAAAGCTTAGTTCTGTATGTATTCATGTTTTGTTGTACTTGCTCAAAACTAATATTTCTACCCTGTCTAAAATCTTTAATGAAACTCAAACCTTTCCTCCTAGTTAACAGTATTTCCCAATTTTCTATTAGTAATTTGCTTTTTGTAGATGCATAATGTAAATAGTGATATATCTTGGCCTGCTTTCACCTTCTATCTGCTCCATGCTTGGTAAACTGCTTTAACACAAGGATTAAATTTAAAAAAATACTGAGATGACACTTTCTTTATTAAAGCATAGCGCAATGTTTAAAGATGTATATAGTCCATTATGTTCATGCCATTCTACTCCTGTTTAACTGACCAGTCCACTGATCAGAAGCACTGTAGTGTATTGGTTAAGAGTGCAAGACTAGCTGGATTCTAGTCCTCACTCAGTCATGGAGCTCACTGGGTGAGTTTGGGCCAGTCACAGGCTCTCAGCCCAACCTACCTCGCAGGACTGTTGTGAGGATAAGATTGAGACGATGAGAATTGTATAAGCCACCTTGAGCTCCCTGAAAAGAAAAAAGGTGGGATATAAATATAATAATAAAAAAACAAGCAAAATATTTGCTGAGCCATAGGTTTTGCAATGAGTTGGAAAGAATAGTACCCGGATTTCTCTGCTTGTTGTGAGGAGGGTGTTGTTCTTGTCATATTCCAGGCTGAGCAATTGCATGAGCAGCACCCACGTGTAGCCTGAAATGGAGCAACTCTAGATCAGGCCTCCTCTTCCATCTCAGTGTGAGAGAGGCCCAGGATCAGGGGAGTCAATGGTGTGTTGAGGCAAAAGCAAGCAAGTGGTAAGCCGGAGAGAAAGGCATGCGCTTGTCTCAGGGGAGCTGAGTCTGGGGCACGAGGCGCCACTGATCAGCACACAGCATTTGCAGGCATATTTATTACGGAACAAAGGTCAGACATAAATACTGCTCCTTCCTTATAATATGAAGCAGTTCGTCTGGTTTTTTCCAATTTTCATCATAATGGGCAGAACTTTTAAAGCAAAGAATAACTCTACAATTTTCTATAATTTCATCCCTGGCCTATCATTATGTGGCTATTTGGTATTCACAGAGATTATTATGAATTTAGCAACAATTTAATGCAAATATCATAGAATCTACTCACAATGGGTCCTTTACCATCACACACTTAGAAGCAATCGAAGTCAGAGTAGTGGACAGGCCAATATTGCAAAGCGGGACATTTACACGTGTCCGTGCGTGCACACACACAGCTGGCTGCACTAGCACGTGAATCCAGAGATTCAAGACAAGAGTTCAGCATAACACAGAGCACGTATGGTGACAGTTTTTCTCCAAACTTATTACCATATAGGCACAATATATAAACACAGGCAAACTTTGTTATTATTTCTTTGCATTTTTTCTAAATAAGTTAGAAGAGCTGTTATTTTCAAAGTATGAAAGAGAATATGATTTCATTTGAAAGAAGATTGCTGTTTCTGTAAAACTAATCTGAACTATTGATGGGCAAAACTAGAAGGAGAGAACCTTCAAATCAACTGGTTCCTTGCAGCTCTGGATTGGAAGTTCAGGTTCCGCACAATCATCTAGACCTTTATCTGGATAGGGTCCCAAGGCAATAACTTACTGGGTTCCAGAGCATGCACACAGATGGATATCTTATTAGGACTTGACAGGGGTTTCTGGAAATGAATTGTGATGGGGTATGCTCATGGATGGCTATGTTATATGAACAGAAGAAGCCTTCCCCACCCTGGTGCACTCCTTTCCCCTCGGCAGCAGGGCTAAGGGATCAGAAATGCCAGGAGCTGGGCTCAAACAACTGGAGGGTGCCAGGTTTATTTCTTGACTGAAGTAGTCAAGTAGGCACTACATCGTGCCTTTCAACACCAACAGCATCATCTACAGGGAATAGAGATGATAAGAGCACAAGATGGAATGCGCTCCCCAGAGAGGTCTGCCTGGCGCCATCGTTATTTGTTTTTCGGCACCAGGCTAAGACCTTTTTATTTAAAACTTATTTTAATTGCTAAATTATTGTATTAATTAGGATTTTAAAATTTTTAGCCGAGAATGCACTGGGGGTTCTTAAATGTGTTTTTCTTCTTCTTTTAATTGTTATATTATTATTATTTTTGTATATTTTATGTATTCTTTGTGAGCCGCCCCGAGGCTTTGTTGCGATGGGGGCGGCATAGAAATGTTTTAAATAAATAAATAAATAAATAAATAAATAAATAAATAAATAAGATACAATAAAGCAGAAATGGCAGAACAGTTGATAAAATGGCGGTGTTAAAGTATAAAATACTTGGGCAATCTTAGAGTGCGAGGCAGAGAGAGCAAATTGGGGGGAGGGGGGAGAATTTCTTTGGTGTAATAAGCATAGGGCAAGCCTTCCTGAAGCCCTGTAAGTGTGGCATCACAGTGGGAGGGCCCTTGCTGCATTCACTGCGCCATCTTTGGTGACAGGCAACAGCACGGAGAGGAGAGTCCTGGCACACACCGAGGTGAAAGTGCTGCGCTGCACTGGCTGTATGCTGGACTAGCTTCCTTTTCATGCAGTCTTCAGAGGCAGCAAAGCACTGCAGTCGTCGAACTTAGAAGTTAGCAGAATGTGGATTCCAGCATTGGTCTGATCTGTCAGTCTGAAACTGAACACACTTCTTGCGTTATGCCTGCCATGTAAGTGACTCTTTGAAAAGATTCATAATTAAAACTTTGCTCTTGCTGCACTGTGATATAACTGCACATGAGAGTGCAAAGGAAAAAAGCAGCATGCCTGGAGAGCAGTCAGATGGCATTAGGCGTGTGGCTGCTATCTCCCACTGTTTCGTTTGTCAGTCAGATCTCTACTATTCAGTTGCGTTAGAGAGCAGCAAGAGTTGAGTCTTAATTTTACATTCATCCTGTTTGCTCTGTAACCACTGACCATAATGGAAGAATCCCAGTGTGGATTATGGGTTACAGGGTCAAACTGGGACTCAGAAGATCCAGGTTCCAGTCCCCGCTCTGTCATGAAGCTCACTGGGTGACTTTGGGCTAGTTGTTGACTCTCAAATTAACCCACCTCACAGGGTTGTTGTGAAGATAGAATGGAGAGGAGGAGGACCATGTAAGCTGCCTTGGGTTCCTTGCAAGAAGGAGGCAATGGGATATAAAGTGTAATAATAAATGGAATTGCATCTCCATGCTAGGAAATGCACCACCTATTGAATTTTATGAAGTTGTTAAATGTTAGAAAAGTGTGTGTGTGTGAGTGTGTGTTGCTCCTTCTAAGTCATGATAGCAGATTGCATTTTCCCCAAACTTTAATCCAAGCATTCAAGAGGAATAAAATATTTGCGAAAATGACTTAGATGGTGATCCTGTATTGACTTAAGCTGCTCTGAACTCAGTGGAGCAGCCAGTACATAGGACTGTGGTGTTAATGTTTGCCTCTATTTCATACCAGTTTGATTCTGCCTAACCCAGTTTCCCTAGGCTGATGTCCTCCAGATGTCTCATCAGCCCCAGCCAGGGGGTCCAATAAGTAGAGATTCTTGGAATTCTGGTCCAAAATATCTAGAGGGCACCAGGTTGGGAAGGCTTCCCTAATCCCTTGGTCTCAGGGACCTAGAATCATCTATGGTGCTGAAAAAAGCAGGTAAGGGTTATTTAATATGAATTTGTATGCCATACAAAGTGAGGCCAATCTGGCTGCTGCAAATAAACTTAAAAAGAATCATTAATTTGATTGAGATGCATAAGTAATCACAAAAAGGTGAAGAGATTTAATCTAGTAAAGTGCACAGCAGGCAATGGGAATAAGAATCAGAACCTGCCATTTCTTTTTGAGCTCAGTGCTCATGTGGCACTTTGGGCTACTTACTCTTCAGTTCTGGTTTGAAGGTTATTGTACTAGCTAAAAGCCATGCCACTCTGTTGCTCCTGATCTATCAGCACATCAGTTACAGTGGAAACCAAATCTGATCTCCACAAATCTCAATGCCCATGGCTGGAGGGTACAATTTCTGGGAAGGAAGAGGATGCATCAGCAATATTTACCCAGCATTGCATCAGGAAGAAAGACATTACACTGCAGTAAATCAAAAGACCTTTGGAAACTTGGACCAACAAAACACATTTTCCACCTTTCCCCACTGCTTCTCCTGTTATCTCTTTTGCAGGATATTGATATTGGCAGCCACATTGGTAACAGTTGAGGGAGAATTGATGAAGCATCTTCTAGAAGAAAAACTAATTTGCTTGCATGCAAGACCAGCATGTTGCTTTGTCCTTGGAGGCAAAATGAAGTATCAGCCTCTCGATTATGAAGCTATTTTTATCCTGATTTGAGCAGTGCTTATTGTGAATGATATATTTCATGGTTCAGAAGGTGGTGTCAGCAGAAAGATGCTCATCTTAGTGCTTCCTATTTGAACAGTTGCAAGATTCCTGCAGATGCTTGACGTGACCTTAAGCCAATCAGTAAGGATAGCTGGTGAGAATTTCCCAATAATGGCAACCCTGTAGCCCTGGAGGAGACCCCCCCCCCCCCACACTGCCACCAGGTTGTTTTCAGAATTTAGGGGCCCCACTGAGCCACTGCTAAGCTGAAACTCTCCCAGTGTGGCTTTCCTAGGGTTAACCAGAGATTAGTAGAGATTGTACTTGTGAACTGAGCTTTAATATATGGGGGTAAGGGGCAGAGAAGAGAAACCACAAAGGCAGAGCATGTGCCTTTAGCATTATTAACTGACCGGTTATTTTATGATGTATCTAAATTCTGAAGGACTGATGTCACTGACCTCAAGAGAACACACATGCTAACAATGCAATTCCCAGCATAATTGAATCATTAATATGACTTAAAAGGTCATGTGTAAAGTCATTGCTGTCCATTGGAAATGGACCAGTCCATCCTGAACTGCTGACTCCAGCCTCCTGACTGAGTGGGTAGCATTGTCTTTAATACTTCATTATGAATTACCTGCCTCACTGCCATGCTCAGGAGGTGCTGACTCAATCCCACTTCTATGGCTACAGCTGAAATGGTTCCTGCCCAATGCAGGCACCAGAAAAATGTGCTTCTGCCTCCAAAATTGCTGTTGCCCAGCACCCAGGACAAGAAATGCCCCATTACCACTGAATTTCCCACTACCTCATATGCACTGAGTTCATTATTGCCCACGCAATTGCTCAATCTCGCTGGAGCTGTTAACTCCCGGATTCCTCTTCCTCAGTATCAAATACTGAGTCACTTCTTTATATACATTACCCAGGAAGCAGTATTGGCTCAAAAACCTTATTAAATGTTTAAGATATACAACAACTTTCTCATCCTTCCTTACTGCAGATACAAAAACAAAACTCTTAAGATCCAGAGTGAGATTTTGCAAGTAGCCTTACCCTGGTGCCAGGGTCTTTCTGAGTGCACGGTCCCTGAAGGGCTAGGATCTGGTTTAGGATTGTACTCTTCAAATCAGCATTGAGCCTTAAATCTTGGGAATGGCAGGGACTGTAAAAGTCCCCAACTTTTTGCAAAGACACTGGGGAGCCAAGTTTAACACTGGGAGGTAACTAGCAGTGAAAATGTAGCTTCCCGTCTTCCTGGCATCACAAGCCACAAAAACTGAATTTTCAAGCCAATGTCTGTCCCTAAATTAACTGATACAGAGATTGGCATTTTAATTATCAAAGGGCTTGTGATCTAATAGGGAGGCTGGACTGGCTAGGGAACAACTGCTGAGGAAAAATTCACCTGGCAATTACTGCTTCGGGCTCAGAGCCCAGCCATGGCACACTCCATTTGTAAGCATTAAATCTTTTATTGAAAAGGCAAGATATAAAATGCTGCTTGTCTTATTATAATATTTTACTATTATAAAATATTCAAAAGGAGACATAAAAGATAAATGTAAAACATTAAATGAATAAACAAGGACTAATCTATAAACCAACTAGTATGCAAGGTGCATGACATGTCAGTCCAAGTCACCATAGATGATGCACAATTGCACACCCATTTTATAAATGTTAAAAGGAAAAGTGAAAAAAAACCACCAGAATTGAGAAATCCATCTTAATTTGTTCCCCTAGGTGAGCAGTTAATTTTTTTAAGCTAAGTTTCACAGTGCAATTCTGTGCATGTCTACTTAGAAATAAGCCCCATTGAATTCAGTAGGATTTAAGTAAGTGTGTATAGGACTGTAGCCTTAAGGTGTAAATCCTATGGGGATGCCCATAAACCTTTGAATTTGGAGGATTATGGGCATCCTCTGCCGGGTGATGGAGGTGGCCTCCACATTCCTCACACCCTGCAAAGCGCCTAATGGCCATTTCTGGATGTGTATTCCAATTTGGAGAGGGAGGGAAGGATACTATGTATAGCACCATCAGGATAGCTTGTATCTTGATGGCAACAGCCTCCTCCACTCCCCAGCTCCAGGAAAGACCCCTAAACCCCCTTAGGAGAAGCAGTGAGGTTCTTTCTGTTGTCAGCTGTGGAGACCCAGACTCCCACCTTCAGTGGCAGAGCTGTTTTCTGACATTGGAGCTGCAACTCTGGGAAATCCTATCACCTTGTAGATGCTCTTTAGGATTGCTGTGCCTGACGCTCCTTTCCAGTTGTCTGCTTTTAAAGGATGGGCCATCTCTATCTTGTGGAATCTACAAGGTGAATGTTGAAATGGTGATGCATTTAATGGATTTCTTTTAAGGGCTTCTCTACATGAGGCATTTATTGCGTATTCACAATCCTCCACTCACAGAAGTCTGCAGGGCCTTTTCACAATGTTGTTGTCTTCCAGGGCCTCTCCTGTGTTTTACACTTTTTTTTTTTTTTTTTTGGATGTTATGTCAGGGTGGTTAGAGGGAGGAAACACTGATATTTTAAAATGCAACAAACTGGAGTAAAAGCCTTGTGAAAACATGCAGATCTGATGTACTGCAGTTATACATCAGTACAGCTTCCAAAATTCCACAAATCTCCACCTCCTAGTCCAAATTTCCACGTCCTGGACACTTGTCCCTTTGGCATTCCCTTTTCTTTTCTTGTTCTTGCTTCCTAGCATCTCTTACATTTACTGAGTTTTGGTTCACTGATGCCCCTGCAAAAATAAGTAAAAAGGGGGCTTTTACTTATGTCAGATGTTTTTCATTGCTCCACATAGCCTAGGTTTCTTCAAGGGTTTATTTCTTTTAAAACAGTGATTATATGAAACTTATAAGCTGAACTAATAAAACATCATACCTATTTTAATTAAGTGTTATTTCTTTTTAGACATTCTGATTAGTCACTATTTTGTTCTATTTTATTTTACATACACACACACACACACACACCACTTTCTCAGAAAACATAAAAGTAGGCTTTTGTTTCCTGCAAAAGTGATGGGTGTCCTTTGATGAGGGTAGGGGAAATAAAAGATGCAATATACTGCAAAATAAAACAATATTAGTTTTCATAGTTTTACAAATAGTAATAGTGATCGTAGTAGTCATAGTGATTATTTAGAAGACATGCAGAGAAATATCAGGGAAGTTCATGTTTATGTATCATGCATTTAATGTAAATGGGTTGGAGAAAAAGCCTCATTGAGGAATTAGTCTATCCACCACTTTTCTCTGTGTTCTAGAGAGTAAGGACACACTCCTTTATGCGTTTAGACAGAAAAACGTCTTAACTCCCACAATTCCTCAGCCGGCTGGCTGGGGAATGCTGGGAATTGTAGGGCTTTTTCTGTCTAAACATACATAGGATTGCATCCTAAAAAAGCCAAGCCATGGCTCAGCTGTTGCGCTTAGCAACCCAGCTGCCACACGCTTTGAAATGCTAGTTGCAAATGCTTCTGGGACTGGCATGACACGATGATGAAATGGACTTGGGCCCATGAAAGCTTATATTGCATTTAGGTTATTTTATCCCGCTGTGTTTTAATAACCATATTATCTACTCCTGCTATTTAGATATAATTTACTTGTTTTGTTGTTGTTTTTATTCTGCATTTCTTCAGTATGGTTTTGTGCTGATATTTTGTGACCCACTTTGGGATAATATGAAAGGAGAGTTAAAATCCATTCACTAAATAGATAAGGCTGTAATAAGTGTGCTTTCAGGTGCCACACAAGTCTTTATCGTGTGTTTGCTGCAACAAATGAATATAATTCTGGAAATTCCTCAAAGTGTGGGTTACAGTGTGCAGAACTGGGCCAACACAAGCATCATATGCTCTAAAACAATGACAAAATGTCATTAAACAGAGCTATTTATGGATTACATTTTTATTAAGGCTAAAATTCAAGGGGATCTGAGTGTAAAAGCAGCAAAGTCTGAATCAGATTGCCTTTAGTAAACACGTTAGAAGTGGTGTGATGAATGTTAGAGCAGTGTGGGTGTATCAGATACATGCAGAAGAAAGCCAGTGAATGTCCTGATAGCCTAAGACCACGCATCTAGCACCACCAGACACGCACATGTGCCCAACCGCTAAAGATTCCAGACACACTTTTTTTGCAGGGAGACTAATCTCTCCATCAGAGAGACTAATCTCTCCTTCATAATGTATGTCAGGTATTCTGTGAGGCTCCCCACAGTTGGCAAAGATGCGGGATTTTCCTTGAAAATAAGCCCATTGACTGTCACAGTCTGAACATGGATTTAATTGCCAAAAACCTGCAATGTTGTTCTGGCAAGTGCTTCTCTTGTTTCGCCTTCCCGGTTTCCTCAGCCAGCGGTTCTCCTTGGGATATTTTGTACAAATTTCTGTCAGGGTGTGGATTCCCAGAAGATGTTTAGCAATGCTGGCAGTATTGTTGTTGACTGATGTAAAACGAATCCCGCGAACAAATGCTGAATAGTTTACATTTGTCAAAGTCAATCCATCCCGTTTCTTTTCTTAGTGGGATGAGAACAGAACAGTGTTTACACTCACAGCAACGAACAGCCGGGCCATTTGTGGGAACTTATGATTTATGGGATATGTTAAAATATGCTCCTTTCTCTTTTCCCTGAAAAGCTCTCTTGTGACTCTGTTTCACACAATGTATTTGAAAACCAAAATACGCTCTTGGGCCTAACAGCTTTGTTCTCTTGTTAGCTACTTCATTATTGTTGGGTGTTTAAAAAAAAAAAAAATCAACCGGTGTGTGCTAGGCATAAAAGGGAGGCCTCAAACGTCCCCTATTGACACTAATGGGATGCCTGTCTCCAGGAGCATTTGGCATTTAATGGTAGGCCAGAGATGAATTTCATTTTTAAATGGCTCATGTTAAGGTTCATCCACCAACCCTCTTTCTTCAGCACACAGCCTGACTCCATTTCAACAAGGCTTCCTATCCAAGATGCTCCAAAGCTATTCATCAAGTTATTGGAAACTGTAATTGTTTCTGAAATCTGCTGAACTACAAGTTGCTGCTACTATTTGCACTCACTGTAAGTTTTACTCTTTCCATCTTTTGTCCACAAACATATTCTCCTCCTTACTCTTCACCATCCCAAAGATGGTATTGTAACAATAACTTACAGTTAACCTCCAGATTAATCATTTAACATTTCAACTCTGATTATATAGAAAGAGTTGTTAAGTTGACCTGACGAGCAGGGACTATGCTTTGCATAATATGAGCTAAATTGGGGATGCCAGGTGTGATGTTGTTTAGACATCCAACTAAATCAGGTCCAATGGATGCCCTCCTTGCAGATGGAGTTCCCAAAAGCTCTCACCTGCCTCTCTATTTATAGAAGCCAGATTGACAAAGATGCCAACTTTATGAAGGTGCACTTCGCAGTACCTTCATGGTATAAGTAAATACATGGCAGCCTGAATCGCTTGAATCTGTCTCTAGATGAAATGCCATGACAAGCTGGATCTGAGGAAAGGAAAGTCATGCAAAGTTTAATAAGGGCTGTGTGTTTTCTTTAAAAATCAGACTAATTTTTATTGCTCTCCCTGGTGCTGCGACAATGCCTGCTGTGTATTGGCAATGCACCTATCATGTTGTAGGTTCTGCCAGAAATAATAAATGGTGGTAATTGCATAAAGCAATCCAACACTCTGCTTTCGAGGCACCAATGAATTAATTGCATGCCAATGCAGAAATGATTACCGAAACATCTATGCATCACTGCATTGCAATGATCCGTGTTTGTACAATGTAATTGTACTGCCGCACATCATGAGAATTGTGGTCAGGATTAAATTACCCGGGAGAGAATGTAAATACTCAGTCTTGTATTATTCTGCATTTCATGCTATATAAACAGACAGTGATAGGGAAACCAAACGCAAACAAAAGTAATTCATACAAGACAATTTGCCAAGAGGAGACCATTTCCATTTCATATCATGAGATCTGTGCGGGAAGTTTTGATTAACAAAAAACAAGCTGTTCCAAAGAAAATCCAGCCCCATTCTCTGACAATAGCCCTTGGTGGATTCTGAAAACAGAACAAAGATGTATTTTATTTCTTTACTTATTTAGTTGGTTGGATTTATAAAACTAATAAAAAGCACCCTGTTTGGTTGTGTAGCAAAATATTTATACTGACAGATAAGCCATTCAGCCACAGCCAAGTCTTTCTCCAAATTTAGCATAGAAGAGGGCTGGGGGAATTCTCAGGCAGCCAAATACCTCTTGCTTTGGTTTTCATCAAGATGAAGACAGGGCATATATACCAAAATTGCCATTTATAGTTCAAAACAAGACACTAACTAGATTCGGAGGGGGCCAGGATGAGTTTTTCTTTTCTTTCTTCCCCCTAGAGAATATCCTATCTGAAAGAACCAAGGAAACTTGAAGTCTGGGGGCACTATATCTGATCAAATGCGGTGTCCCTCCACTGGCCCAGGGCCTGTTTTGCACATGAATGCAAACCTGTGGGACGGCACCACAACTTTGTGTTCGCAGAGGGTCTTTCTGCGCTATGGCTTCCCCATCTCCTCTTCTCGTTGGAACTCTCTGCAACCGCTGCAGCAGTGCGAGGGCCCTTGGGAAAGACTGGGGATACGCGGCAGGCACCTTCATTAAAGGAGATGTGCAGAAGATGGCTGGCGGAATTGGAGACCTTTCTTGAGGGTCTATAATTTTGGTAGGAAGAAAGGACATGACAAGCAAGGTACGTGGTTAATTCTCACCGTTTTATAGTCCTAGCCTTCATGATCACAGTTTTATTTTTAAAGTACTCCGTAAGAAGTCATGTAGAAACTTGAGGGAGAATTCTGTGTTATCCTGAAATTTGCTTTGAGTATTTACAAAACTGTACTAAAAAAATGGTTATATCACATATTTGGTCTTTCTTTAATAAAATTTGAGGACAGGTACATGGGATTTTATTAGTTTGAGCTGTGATGGTAAATAACTGTTGGTGAAAAATGTGTGTGTAAAATATGTTCACATGTACTACATAAGGCTTTTTTGATTGTACATTTTCTTGCAACCTGTATATCAAAGGCATATAAAACACATTTGGAATTATATTCCACCCAGCTCTTTATGGAGCAGAATGAGATTCCTAAATAATGACATGTAATATCCTTTACAGCATCTAGCAGGAACCGGTCTTTAAAAGTATCTTATATTACTATCTGTTGGTGCCATAGTGAGAATTTAAACACATTTAAAATTACGTGCTAGTTAAATAATTCATTTAATTTGAAACCATACGCTGTGTCTTTTAATAGGAGACCCTAATCCTCTTGTAGTTGAGTATTTTTTTAAAGCTGTAATGCAGTTCCAAGATGTTCTTGTATCCTGGTTCCTCTATCAACTGTAAGTACAAAGGAGGAATGAGAGAATTTCATTGTGGGAAAGAATGTGAATGAGTGTTATTTTATACTTTCTTTTAGGAGACCAGACAAGGCGTCTTTACATTTGCAGACATGTCTGCCTTTTCGTAGCAATAAATAGCTTGGTATTTGACCCTGTTATTGCCCCTCTTCTCAAGGTCAAGGGTCAACAGAGAGGTGCTGCTTGACCCTGTGAATAGAAGAGCTCTAATTGCTGGAAAGTTGTTTTGGTGCCTAGTCATATGGAAGTAACAGCAGGGAATGTTTCACCTGCTTTTCATAGTTAGCATATTTAAATGCCTGGGACTAGTTAATGCTGAACATACCAGAGCGTACAATTTTCAGAGCAGTTGAACAGATTAGAATTTACAAGGCAGCGCATGATAATGGGGAAGTCTGGGATGGAGTCCTATAGCAGTAAGGCACAGGCCAGATTCTGAGGGATTTTGTTGCATAGGCTGAAAGGAATCCTGTTTTATGATAGCATGGTGCCTATGGGTGGCTTTTATACAAGATGATGACGATGTGATTGCTTCTATCCTTGGTTGGAATAGCTCTTCTTATAGATGAAACTTCTAGATGCTCAGTTGCTTGCAGTGGTGGTGGAGACCATTTTCTTCATCCAAAATGCAGGACAAAGATGTGCTTAAAAATGCAGAACCTCAAAACAGGCTATTTTATGAGATACTCCTGATTTAGCCATACTTAAAAGGAAGGTAGCTGCTTCTGGTACCAGTCTCTGGTGAGAAAACTAGGAAAAAAAGATTAAACTACAAAAGAATAACGTAATTGGCATGTAATGACTACCCATCCGTCTGAAAACCAATAATTATTTTTAAAGCTTAGCAAGTATGCTGCCTGCGTATTTCTGCTTTCTCGTACAACCCACAGTTAGTTCTTTTGTAGGTTGTGAAGTATTCCATGCAAACCCAGACCACTGCATCAACAACCCAGTGCTTAACCTGTAATTTGTTGTTGGTTTAACTGTTGGGTTATTTAGCCTCTAAAAAACTTAGCTGTCCAGGTTAACACATCAAGCTCTACAGCCTATTAAGGATGCTATCAGCATGCTGAGATACAGCCTCTATTATGACATCAGTGCTTTAAATAGTGGGTCATCTTGGACTTGGTTTATAGCTTTTTTATAGGACCATCCTGAAAATGATTTTTCTAAAGTTGTTTTCAAGATGGTGCCCTTAGTATGTACAGGTAGATTTTTGAAGCACTTATGTAATCCTGGCAATCTTGAATAGTGGTCTTTGGAAGTAGTGGTCTTCCAGTAGTGGTCTTTGGAATTTTGTATTGCAAAGCTGTCTTTTCACTTCTTTGAAGAAATCTGATTAATTCTGTATGATGGTGGAATCTTTGGTAAACTGTTTTTATGGGAATGTCTGAATTGTTGTTTGGGCCATATGTTCCGTTGTTGTTGGTGGTGGTGGTGGTGGTGTTGTTATGTGCTGTCAAGTCACCTCTGACTTAGGGCAACCTGATGCCAAAATGTCCTCTCCTTAGCAGCACTGCTCAGCTCTTGTAAACTCAAGCCTGTGGCTTCCTTTAAGGAAATAATCCATCTCTTGTTTGGTCTTCTTTTCCTCTTCTTCCCTTGCATTATTGCCTTCCCCAGTGAGTTTTGCCTTCTCATGATATGCCCGAGATATGACAGGTTTAATTTCATTGATGTTGCTTCTGTGGTAAGTTCTGAAGTTTGATTTGAAGTAACACTCACACATTCTTTTTTCTATCAGTCCAATAATCACAAAATTCTCTTCCAGCATAAATTTCCTTTCTGTGAGCTTTCTTCACTGTCCAGCTTTCACACACAGTGAATTTGGAATGTTTAAGCAACCAGGCAGCTTGAGAAACCATAAGAATTCCTATACCTGCTTACCTAGGGGTATATTTCATTGAAACTGGTGGAATTCATTTCTGAGTTAACATAAAGGATCCAGCAGTTCTGCTCAGTCCCATCCCAGGATATAGGATTGCACTGTTAGTCCAGGACATGGGAGACCTAGCCTTTTGTATGCATGGGGCAGGAACTTTGTGCCAGGTTAATACTTCTGCCATGTGGACATAAGGGTTCCTCACTCAATAGCTGCCTTGAAAGTTACACTGATTGATCAGGGTGGGGTGGGCTTGGATGAGGTTGAACTTGGAGGTAGATAAAAAGCAATGCCACTAAGCCATTTTACTCTATCAGCCTTGTGGGGACTGTGAAAGTAGAAGACCAAGTCACGTGGCTATAGCTGGAACGTGGGACTTTGAGGCTATTTAAGTATTTTATAGAAAAATGCATAACGCATCAGTCCTGCTCTTTTCATTATCTTGTATTAAGTGGAATTGCATGTACATTTAGGACAAAACGCCATGCTCATTTAGGCAGAAAAATGCCCTATAACTCCAAGCATTCTTCAGCTGCCATGCCGGCCAGGGTATGCTGGGTGTTATAGGACTTTTCCCGACTAGACTTGCATAGACTTGCACCTTTACTGTCCTTGTTTCCTGGTACCCATCGCTGGTAAGACAGCACTTATTTTGCCTTTTGGGGAAGAGGTATGCCTACTTAATTCAACAGAACCTATTTCAAAGGAAAGTGTGCCATGATGACTTATCCTGGGATGTAGGAGAAGTGATAAGACAATACCTTCTCTCTGAACCAAGACTGCAGTGCTCTGCACATTCCTTTCAGAGCAAAGGCACATATCATCTGACTGCAGGCTTTCATTCTATTAAACATGCTTAAATTTTACAAAACATTTGTCACGGTCAGTTAACTAACATACTCTGCTTCTGAAGCCAGTGCAGGACAGGCTGTTGCCGAGTAAATTGCTACAGAATACAAGCAGAGAAGAGCCTTTAGCAATGAATGCCATCACAGAAGGGGCTTAGACAGTTTCTGATGTAAGGACAGAGATGCTACAAGTATTCAGGGTGCCTCATCTGCAAGATGCTGGAGGGTACAGAGTTATTCTCATTTCTTTTAGGTTGGAGAGTAGATCCAGTCTCATTTTTCTTTCTCTGACAATCTGCGTCTTGTTCTCAACCTGCCTTCTGTTCCATTTAGGGAAGCTTGAAGATTTAGTACAGTTTGCTTTTTTCTGTGAATGGATCTGATTACTAGACTACTGTGTGTAACTGTTAATTTCCATGCTTCTTAATTTTTCAGATCAAAAAATGTACCAAACTACATTTAAAATGCAAATTTGAGGTCAACATATGTACAAAAAAGAATATTTTAGGATAAAGTGTACACAAATGCATATTTTACAGCAAACTGCATACAGAGCTGCACATTTTCTTAAAAATTGCATTAAAAATAATGAAACTTTTTCCTTCAGCTTTAAAATTACAGATTGATGTGGAAACAGGATGGAATGGCTTTGCAAATGAATACATGAGCAACTGACACAGACTAGAAATAGACTGACCTCTCCATTCCTAGTCCCATTTCAAGGAGATATTTTTCATTACTTTACAGCTGTATTACTCCAAGAAGCTTTGAGTGGCATTTTTATCTCAGAATAACCTTGGAAGGGAAGTTTGTTCAAGCCAGCATAACTCATAAACTACCAAACATAGCACACTAATAATACACAGCTAATCTAAAGTGTCCCACTGCCCTGATTCTCTCTCTCTCTCTCTCTCTCTCTCTCTCTCTCTCTCTCTCTCTCTCTCTCTCTCTCTCTCTCTCCCTCCCTCCCTCCCTCCCTCTCTCTCTCTCTCTCTCTCTCTCTTCCTGGGCAGGCAGGCTGGGGCAATAGATGGCTTATTAAGCTCTTGGTGGACCATTGTACAGAAACAGCAAACTTTGTTTTCCAAGCCACAGGCTGTGTAGGCTTGCTTGGGCTGTGAGTTAGTGCTCCTTTTTAGGCCATGCATTTTGTCATAGCTGCATAGGGATAGGAGCCAGGTTGCCCGCACAATATCATTTGCACCACACTAGTGACCCTGTTTAGATGCCTAGTGATTAAGCTGTGCAGGACAATGCTTCATAGCTTGTGTTCCCTAATGGCGTAAGCAGCAGGCTGATAATTTACCATAATCTGTACCTCACAATTACTCTCTTTCCCTATTTGGAATGTGCAGCTCAGCAAACTCATGCTCTGCAAGTTTCATGTCAAAGCTTATTTTGATATGAGTCCATATCATAATATGAGCTTTGTTTCCGTTTTGCGTGAAAATCCATGGACATTTTTTCCAAATACACACAGTTGGTGTGTACATCTTTGAACTTTAACTTGCTCTTCTTTCATTGATTAAAGCCTATTTTTGTGTATTTAAAAAAAATCCTTTCCACATACATTTTTCAAATGTAAGCATGCTATTGAGAGCATTTTGGTCCAAAAATCATACTGCAAGCTCACAGAAGTAGAGACTTTGATTGCAACTGTCTCTGTCAGTGTTTGCTTTAAGAGGTGCAAACTTGGTAAATCCTCATCAAACACAACCTGGAATGAATTTCTCAGGCATACCTGCTCCCCGCTCCAATTGTAGTAGGGCTAAAAGGCAACTGAATCCACTTGGGAAGGCCAGGAGAAGGCACAGGAACGCCCTTAAATCTGTGCCTTTGGGGGGCAATGGGGCAGGAACACTGGGAAGTATGAGACTGAGCAGGAGTGATGATGGTATCTGCAGGAATGGCATCTGCCAGTGTTGGTAGCCTTTGGAGCGGGAGGAGAGGGCAGGCCTGGCCTGGCATTTGATATCCCTTTGTTAGATACGAGTAGGCTGTGACAGTGCCTCATCCAAAGTTACCCACTGAACTTCTTGGTCAGGGACACGGACCAAGATCTCCCAGCCATTTATCCGCCTGGATATTTGCTCTCTCCTTGGTGAATGGGAAAGTGGTTGTCATGTGAGGTGCCTGCAGTTCAAGATCTACAACTATACCATTGATCCTTTGGGGGCATAAAATATTTCTCTGCAGACCGGAAAATAATGGCATGACATTTTTAAAGGCATGAGCATTTTGACACACAGAGCTGCATAATGCAGGAAGTGAGGTAAAAATTAAAAAATGTGGTCTCTTGTAGAACTACTTTTGTTCTCTGGAATAAGTCTGAAAATTGAGGTGAGACTCAAATGCTGCATAAGCAGCTGCCTAATACTGACTCGGTCCATTGGCCCATTTAGTTCAATATTGCCTACACTTGGCTGGCTGCATCATTCCAAGAATCTTTCCCAGCCCTATCTGGAGATTCCAAGGGCTGAACTTGGGAGCTTTCTAGGTAAAGCACATATTTATTACATTTCTGCCCTGTCCATTAGGATGACTTTCTGGCTAGTATGTGTTCTACAACTGTGCTCCCATCCTGTATAATCAACCAGTAGTTTTTTAACTCTAGAAAAAAGTGTGATATAGAATAATTAGCCACTTTGACAGTGGTTGGATCGGACAACACAATATCCCAAGATCAAGGAATTAGAATGGATTATGGTTGCACCGTGGGTTATCATGTTGTTTGAATTCAGCCAAGGTAGAAACAAGCCCCATATTGAACAGCCCACAGTTCGCCAATGGGGCTACAGTTGACCACAGGTCAGTTTATGGGTGGTTCATGGCTAGCGGACCATCGCTGGTTAGCACATTTGAGTTCACACCACAATGATAGCACATGGTTCAACGACAAAACCTGGCTCGACAACAGCCCACACTCAATGCAGTCTTAGCTCCTGAACGTGGGTTATCACATTTTCTGAAGCCAGTCAATGGGACTTAACTCAGACCGCAAAGTGTGAAAAGTGGATGTCTGGTTCCTCTTCTCTATGGGAAGGAGGAACTGCAATCCATCTGCAGTGTGTAGGTCTAGATTCTAGCCCTTAAATGATGCATAAAGTTGTCACAGGTCTCATTGTGGCATGTACTGTTCAAATATAATTGCTCTTTATGCATTAAACATACTTAGCTGTAAGGAAAATGGTTCTTGCCTCAGTGCAAAAGTAGTCTTTTATTCCTATGGAATTCATCTCTATAACAAAAATGTTTTCTTTAATTAGTAAGTCACAGACATGCAGTGATTATAGGAGCCCAACAAGACAATGAAAATTACTCTTAGTAGTTCGGCCAAAATGAAACTATTTAAACTGCAGCAATTAATTGCACTGAAAAATGAGCACAAAAGAAAAAGAAACATTTCATTTCAGAGTCTAGTGTAACTAAGGGATTAAAAAAACCCCTGAAACCTTACTAATGCAAGTAGGATTTTCTGCTTATTTAACCAAGAGCTACTTCATACATGCATGTATGTCATGTGAGTCCCTTGATAGCTCACGGTTGAAAGTTTGAAGTTGCTCTGTCTGAAAAATCTGTTCGTTGCAAGGATGTAGTGACGTAAATATTCATCTGTGGCTTTAGTTCTGTGATAGCTCATTCACATGTGCTAGCCAGACTTCAGGGGAGATGCAGTGTAGCCATCACATAAAATCAATTTTAATTAATTAAACTTATGTACCGCCCAATAACTGAAGATGGTGGTTGGGAGAGGAGTTCCATCATGTATTGTGGCCCCAAGCCATGCATGGATCCGTGTGGCAGCTCTCACATATTGAGTTGTTCTTTTAGGATAGTTCACTGAGCCATTATGATTTCTCTTCCGAAGTTGGCAGGACCATGGGGTGGGAGTTGCGGTGGGGATGGAAGTGTATAAACCAAACAGTTTCCAAGCTGCAGCACAGGCACAGCTCACTGGAAGGCAGGGGCGGCAGTTTAAAACAGTCCCCATGTGGTGGCCGTGATGCATGAAGTGGCCCAGAACTTTCATATTCCATATGATCCCTAAAACTAAAGCTTCCTAATCCAGCCTGAGCTGCAGGCAGGTTTACTTAAGTGCATATTTTGAGTCTAGGTAACTGAGTACGAAATACTCATCAGCTGTGAAATCCAGTTCTTGTTTGAGTGAGTGAAATCCAGTTCTTGTTTGAGTGAGTGAAATCCAGTTCTTGTTTGAGTGATTGTTTACCTTTTAAATAGAGCATATACCATGGCAAAGTTGTCTTGGGACTAGCTTGAAGCACCCTCCTAAGTGGTAAGGGGAATACTTTAAATCAGGTGCAAATGTGAGATAAAACGGCCATCTGTAGCTATGGAAGCCTTCACAAACCAAACAATCTTATGGCCCGCAGACAGCATCCAGAGGGCCCTAGAGCTGTTCAGATTCCCAGCTCTGAGGTCAGAAAACAGCTTCTACCCCATGTTCAGAGCTGCCATAGAAAACCATGCCATCTGCTTCTCCAAAGTCATAAGAGCTGTGTATTTTGAAAGAAACATAGCAATTGTAGCTTGCACCCATTTTTACAAGCCCATGAAGTGTATGTGCACTGGGGTACCTGTATAGAGAGAAGCTGTTCTTAGAATATTTTTAAATCAGTGCAACAACAAAAATATAGCTCCACTGTAGCTATAAATAAGATTCTTTATTCAAGCAAGGTAAATATTCTCCATATGATTCAGTAGCTGTGGCAGACAATGGAATGAAAAGATGGAAGAAGCCTGAAGAATAGTCTACTTTCTGTATACATTTTAAAAGTATGATTTTATACTCTTTCAAAACATGTTCCTCAAACATCTTGTTTTGGTCAGAGAATGTATAATAGATGAATTAGATAGGGATGTGAGGAATCCAACAGGGGATCATGGATTCTAGTTTGTTAGCCCTTTGCTGGTACTGACATGCCAGGCCTCCTATGTCACAACATCCCTAGGATGAAATAACCCTTGAAATAAGGGTGCTCCTTCTTTATAATTTACAACTATTTGCCACAACAGTAGCAGTCAAGTGCTGCTTTTCACCCAGATTTCTGTGAACTTCTAGGCACTGTGCCTGAGCATCCTCCAGGGGTTCTGCAAAATTTTTAAACTTCCCAACTCAGATACATGATTTTTGCCTCCTGTACCAACCAGGCAACCCCACTCAGGGAGCAGGAGTGTGCGCAGTTGCATGTTGCAGGGCTAGTCTCTTCAATGTTCCCTCTGTTTGACATGTTCAATTGCAAGCAAAGATGCTTATATAGCCAAAATCAGCACAACTGAGGTACTGGAAGGACATGTCAGCTGACTGAGTGGCGCATAGAGTTTTGCAGAAGTATAAAACTTCCCAAATGGCTCAGCGTGGACTGAGCATGTTTAGTGAGCACAAAGCATTGACTGGTTGCTTGGCAGGGTGGGCTGTTTGTGATGGGGACTGAAGCCAGGTGCATGGGAGACAAAATGACACATCCTGGAGGTTGGAATAGTAACAGGACACTTCATACTGGAGCATTTTTTTGCAGATCCCATTTGTAATGATAATTAATGCAAATGCTTGCCTTTGCATTTTGTGATTGTTAAATTACTTATTGTCAGTTTTTGGCTTTTTTGTACTTGGAGTGTGGGAGGGAAGGGAGCGGGAGCTCAGTTTCTGCAAGATCCTGTGATACTTCAGCTAAAAAGGCTTGAAAAGAGCTTTTCTCTAGACTTGGGGGGTAAGGCTTGAACCCAGGAAGGTGGAAATTAAACCCAGTTGGATACATTTTGAACAGTGAGAAAAGAGTCAGTTTTGATTATGGTAATCTGTTAAATCATGTACACAGGACAGATTTTATTGACCATCATTGCACAAAAGTGTGCATTTGAAGCAACATAGAACATGTGGACTAAACAATAAAGATGAGAATACGCTATTATGACTGCTGATATTGATGAAAGGAACAGAGCTATTCAGACACATAAGGCATTCTGGCTAGCTGAGATCTATTTTTTCCCCATCAGCAGATGTTGCCTGTTATATAAAACGGTACCAAATTATCTACATCATTAGTGTGATGGGAAATAACTGCTGTCTACAAGGGGCTGACATAGCAACATCCTGGCTCGATCCTCAAAGAGAGTTGCCATGCACCTGGGTCCAAAGGGGAGACCAAAGGAGGAGCTGATTTGATAGCCTTGATATTGCTCTCCAAGTAATGATCCTTTTAAAATGCTCATCATTGTTTTGGGTGCTAGAATCAAATTAAAAGAAAATGCACACTTCAGGAAACTGTGGACACACCACAGGTGTAAGTCGTATAGAGAATGAATCACAGTATGAGGTACCTTAGCAGGGGGCGGGGGTCAGGAAGTATAGGTCAGAGTGGACATTTAGAAAAAGAATTTGCATAGAGACAGTGGAGTGATACCTAACTGAGAAAGAGTTTATAAGATTATACCAAGTTGTGTCCCCACCCCATATTTCCAGGAGGCAGAGGCTAGTTGGTAATGGCACCTTGTTTCTCTTTCTTCTCCTTTTCTCTTGAGATCCACGTAGTCACTAATATCGAGGTATTTTAATACAAGCATCCTTGGATAGCAGCTGAACTACCATTCATACCTGTACTTATTAGAAGGCTTGCGTAGCATGTGCCATAGTCCCCTGCTTGGTCCCTTCTTACTTTTAATTAACACACACACATGCACACATTACCCTTCAGTCATGAATGGTGATCGGTTTTGGACACAGTCCATTAAAACAACTGTCATTCACACCAGACATAAAACAATAGGCTATTAAAAGCAGAAGTAGTTCTTAAAATCACCAGGAAGTGGTTTTACAGGGATTGCCACCCACACTAAAGAATAGTAACAACTAAAAAGTCCAGGCAAATAGAAAGTTCTTCATGTTGGCCATCTTTTTTCATTGGCCTACAGATAATATAAGGCTGTCCTACACAGATAATTTCCTATCACTGCCCCTACACAACTTAAACAAGTGGTTTAGATTTGCCTTATATGAAATAAACTGTTGGTATTTACAGTTACTTGCAAGCAGCAGTGGGACCTATTTTGGGACAGGGTTCAGCACCATGAATAGCTCCTTAAAAGTTCAGGTTAAAATCCAGAGTGGATACACAACCCCACTGGGATCAGAACAACCACCCTCCACTGCCAAAGTTCTCCCACCTAATAACACACACACACATTCCAAGCCAGCAAGTGTCCTCTGCCCTGCTCTTGCTCACCGATCCCCTTTCTATAGCCTTCTGCTGGGGCCTCTTTCCACCCACCCAGCTACTCCAGGGTGTCCAGCCACTTCCCATGGCATGAGGTTCACTTCACATAGTTATCCAGTAAGCCCACTCCTGAGAAGGCTTTGGAGACACCAGAAGATCTTCCATCATCAGGAAAAGCAACATGTGTCTGTTGCACTGAGGCCAAGTCCATGGACAGAAAAAGAGCCCAACAGAAGGAGTGCCCTGCATGTAGTGCTTGGAAGGATGGTTACTCTACCCAAATAGACTGGATGTCAGAATTCCAGTTGTTTGCAAAGCAAATGGATGACTCCCTCCAATGGTACAAGAGAGGAGCTCACATCTTCCTCCGAATGATGCCCCCAGCCACCACATGGAAAAATGCAGATGGCACTTGCTTTGCCTTTGTAACCCCTCTTCATACCTTGGGCTGAAGACATGAACCAACATGGGCAGAAACCTTCTGGAAGACACATAAAGATGTGAGGCTGTTTGCTGCAGCAGGCCAGCTGTAAGTAATGCCGTCCTTGTGGTGCAGGGGCTTCCTCAGGGAAGAGCCTGCTAGGTGAGGTGTAAGCTTTCTTGCATCTCAGAACTTCACGTCACAATAGATTCTGTTATTCTGCAAGGTGCCCCTGCCTTGGACCTCCCCTTTTCATTTTAGCCCATTATAGACTGCTCACACGTAACTACTGTCCCTCCTATTGGTATTGCTATTCATTACTGGCATTCTGAGGCATCTAACCTTCTGAGTCACTGCTTCTGGATGAACTATTTGTTCTGAGGCCAAGTGTCACATATGGTGCTCAATAACCTCACTTGTGATGCGTGAACATTGATTTTCACTTAAGTTACAGAGATATAATTATACTGCATCTATAAACATGCTAATTGGTCAGAAAAATATACAGCTTTCCCCGGAGCTGAAAATATTGACACAGTAATTTCATCCTTGTCTTGTGCCACCATTGAATGGCTTTGTCGCTGGCTCCCTTCACGAAAAAGTACAAAAATTCAGCAGTCGGAGTTTCTGACCTTTCTGTCCCCAATAAAATGTCAGCGCTTGCATCAGTCACCACTCAACATGGAGCTGAATCACTGGGTCTGCTGTGTGCAACAAACAGAGTTGGCAGGAAGCCATTCAAAGCGATTGGGTGGGTTTGCCTGTCATGCCAAGCCACCCAGGGTATAAGTCATGGGGAGCTGGCTGCTTGCTGAGCGATGCACAGAAGACCTGACAGACAGCCAGGCATGCTGGCGTTCTCTGCCCCCAAACCCTCCACGATGTATCTCAGTGTTCTTCATGGCAGACCCCGTCTTGTCGCCTCCTCCCTGCTGTGATTGCTGTCCATTTGCTGCGGCTCTGTTTTGATAGCTCAGAGGAGCGAGATAAGCCTTATTTGGCATTATTATTAGCTCCTGAAAATTGCACTATTGAGGTAGCACTGTTTTCTCCTGGTCAGTCTGCATGGCTGCAGCTGTCCAATATGCGTAGTCTTGCCTGGCCAACTTCCTCGTCTGCTTCAGCTGTCAGAGGGAGTCGAGTGAGTGGCAAGGTGAGCCAGCATGTAGGCTAATTTGCACGCAGTTGCCAGGTGACCAGCTGCCTCGCTGCCAATTGAAAAGCGCCAGTAAAGGGGGGAAAGTGACAAAAGTAGGTGCAAAAAGGGTGGGGGGACAATCTCACCCCCTCGGTAATGCAGTCTCCTCAGTTCTGAGTGTTAAACTGACACTTCTTAGCAACATCCATTTACTCCAGAAAGAGGAGATATTGGTCCCCTCCCTTTTCATGTTTTCTTGGGGCACTGACTGCTGTGGTTCTTGCAGTTATATAAAAAAGCAGATAAAACAGCAAATTGAATTGCTCGGATGTCCATGGAGGGAAAATTCACAGAAATGTGAAGGATGGGAAGTAAACGGAAAAGGGATGCATATAACTGCAGTGCAGTTAATGCAGAAGCTCCAATGTGTGTGTGTGTGTGTGTGGGGGGGAGATAACTTCCCTTTCTGGAGTAGCTTCAGACACAGAAGTGTTGAAAAGGTGGAGGACACTGAGAACTGTCATTTCAACACTTAAAAGTGAGGGAATTGCATTGCTTCATGAGATCTGCTGTGTTCTCCCACCCACAGATCTTTTCCGTGCACCTTCTTTTGGCACTTTTTCACCTTTGCCAGTACTTTTCCATCAACAGTTCAGCAGTTGGTCCATGGCAGCTGTGTGCGAATTAGCCTACATGCAGTCTTGCCTTGTCAGTTTGTTGCCTACTGTTGTGAGCACATCTTTCCCCTTCTTCCTTTCTAGCTGATCAAAGCGACAGCTTCTAAAATACAGTCCTTTATTGAGCTAGGCTAGTCAGCTGGAGCTGGATTTGCAATACAGAGTTAGTAATAAAAAAAGTTGTCAACAAGTAGCATCTATCTAAATAGTGATCCCTGTTATTGGTGGAGTTATCTCTTGTGCATGTCAGGAGCTGATTCCAAGCTGAATCCCCTTCCTCCCTTTTCCCCAAAAGGAGCTGACTCCACCCTCAGGGAGGTTGATACAGCTTGGGGGCCAGATGGCTGGAATGCCAGACATTACTTAATTTGTTATGCTCCTTTGGCTTGATGATCCACCAGGAATATGATCTCACACTGCTCCCCTGTGACCCTCCTCTCCTCATTCTACTGTGTCTCCTCCTGATCCAGAGCAAAGCTGGTTATCATCAGCCACTTGGCTAATCATGCTCATTGACTTTGGATTTCAATAACTTATTCCAACACATGCTCTTATTTTTTTTAGCTTACATTCAGAGTCTGTGCTCTTTAGTTTAGAATTATGTATTTTGAGAAAAATGGGTCCAGTTCCTATACCTGCTTCACTTCAGGGTTGCTTTTGACACCTGAAACATGCAAGAAAATTGACCAGGCAAGGCTATACATATTGGAGAGGCATGGGAATACATTTATGAACTTGTTCAACATTGAGAAAAGCAATACTTAAAAGGTTAAAACCCAGTTGCACAATTTTCAGGGGCAGAAAAAATGGACCCCCATTGTACATTTTGAATTTCTGAAAAATGAAGAAATGACAGCAAATTAAAACTGCTAGGGATTGGAGGGAAGGGGCACAAGATATGGGTTCATATGAAGGACACTGAGGATATACCAGAGCTCACTGGATGACTAAGGAGGAAGGAGGGAGATACTGTTAATTTAAAATATTACATCTCCAGAAGTATGTTTTTGAAATACAGAAGAAAAGGAAAAGTTGAGTAATAAGTAATGGTCCTCTTGAACTGCCATTTTCATTTTGGTGGAAGGGAAGTCACTGTCAAGATTGCAAGAAGCAAGCAGCAAGGTTTTTTGCTGCTCTTTCTGAGCTGCTCTGTAGCAGGTCAAAATCACACTGTTGGGCTTGGATACTAAAACAAGCCACTGTGGGTACAAACAAACCTAAAATAAGTCGTGAGTTCTCAGGGTGGGTTTCCATGATAAATGTCTCCTGAAAGAAACTGGGCTGGATTTGGATAACAGGTCAATCCATGGGATTGCTAACCCATGATGGGAAAAACAGGTCACTGTGTACTTCGAAGTGAGCTTGCAACAGTTGCTAGGCACTGTGTGCTTTATGCATAGATGACAGCTTGTTAATTTTTATTGAAATAATGCTACTGACTCTATCATTTATTTGGCCCCATGGAATCCCCCTGCATTCCCCAAAGTTCAATTTTGTTTTAATCATATGCAATTAGATGTTAAAAGGATCAATGTTTGTGCCAAGAAAAAAATGTAGGCAATCTGGCTTCATACTGATGTGTTTTTGTTTCTGGTATTGTCTGCAGCTTTTGTTTCTTGCAGCTGAAAGCCAGGATAAAATGCTCAAATAACTCCTATCCCCACCAGTGCAGTGGGGAGACTCTGAAGTGCTAAAAGAATGCAAAAAATGGTGTGGTAAATTGCTGAAATGTGACTCAAGTAGTGGCAGATTCTAGTTTATCAGGCATTTTGTGGGATCTTGGGCAAGTGTCACTTTGCATGTAAAATTGCTTATAACTACTTTCAAACACTTCTGTTCAGTGGCTCAGAACATGTTAAAACATTGCTAGACAGACATGGGCAAATTTGGCAAGGTCCTGTCTTTGTCCCTTTTGCATACTTCTGTCCACACTTCCATTCTGTTCCTACATCAAACCATAATTTGATTTTTAATCTAAAATTCTATTTAAATACACATTTAAATGTGTGCTTTCCTTCAAAACATATTTTAAATGCATATTTAGATACTTATGAAGAAGAATTACATCATAGCATTAGAAGAAGTTCTGATCTGCGCATAGGTCATTTCTGGAATGTACATCAGCCTACATCATCTGATCTGTTATGGATCAGATACTTTTGTATAGGAATTCACAAAATCACCCAGGCACTATGAATATATGTAAAGAGATTTTGGAAATTAAACTTATTTGAATGAAAGGAAACATCATTACTGGCTGCATCCACATGAAATGCTAAGCCACCCTGCAAGTAAACTTTGCTGTGTGGATTGTTTATTAAGCCACAATGCACTTAATAAACAAATCAGACTCACCATGGGTTGTTCACCCCCTCTTCCCACTTGTTCCTCAAGCTGATCTCCCAGTGTCCTTTGCACCTCTCCTTTCTGATCTTTCCCCCACACCCTTCCTGCTTTTTAAAAAATTACATTTTAGAGTCCAACATGTGGAATTGAGATTTTTTATCTTTTGTCCCAGAAGACCAAAAATTCTTCTGCATAATCATGTTTAACCTTCCTTCCTTCCTTCCTTCCTTCCTTCCTTCCTTCCTTCCTTCCTTCCTGGTGGCCATTGTTTCTCAAGTGTGCTCTCATGGCTGTCTGTTATGTTTAGTCATGTTTGGACAATTTTCTTGTATGTTTCAGCTGTCAAAGAGAGCAGTGAAATGGAGTAGGCAGTGAAATGGAGAGCAGTGAAATGGAGTAGGATGTTACATGGAAATTGACCAAGCAAGAATAAGCCATGGGTTGTCAGGGAAGCTTAGTGTTGAAAAATAAGCCACCTTGTGGGAAGTGGACCAAGTCTGGATGACATGATATCCCACTGTGCGAAGCTGTTGTGTCACGTGATCTCAGTCCCTATGGGCTAGTTTTACGGAGAAAGATATGTCCTGCTTCTGTAAGATCACTTCTTTTTCTGTATAGGAATGTATCTCCTCTCCTCTCTCTCATGGAAAATCATCTTCAATATGGTCAGGCATTTGAACCTGTTATCTCAGCACACATGCAAGATACACACATTCATGAAAATGTGCAAAAGCTGGGACTGATGTTTACAAGGTTCATTATGCTGAAATATCAAGGAAAAGCCTTGAGGAAAAATATTTCCATGGTATTTATTCCTGCGTTAGCTCATCTTTGCTCTTTGCTCATGTGATTTACTTTTGAAACAACAGCCTACTCATATCTTTAATCTGAAGTTTATTCATTCAATGTATATAGTCCTTGATGTGGAAGGTGCTATCTACTGAGATCTGAATGTAAAGCTGACTGCAAATTATTTGCTTATCAACATCAAAGTGCAAAAAAGAGCCCTAGGATATTAGATGGCTTGCTAGTAAGGCAGCATCTCCTGCATCCTGTCCTTCTACAAAGACACCAAGTGTTTTTATTGGCGGGCATGCAGTTTTTATTGAAATCTTGTAGTGAAGAATGTGACATGGGATTTTTTTTTCCTTTCAAGCAAGCCCAGAAATAAAAAATGAAGTTAACTGTAGCAAATCTTATTCTTACTCTAACTGTAATTTATTATTGTAGCAAATTAATGTTGGGGTGTGCGAAGTGACAGTTGCCAAGTTTTTGAAGCTTGGAGTATAAAATCCACCATGCCAGTTAAGTCATTCAAGGAATATCTACCTTTCAAAGAGACTAGGCAGGAGGGTTGGAAGCAACTTCTGCCTGGGGTCCCCTGATTTAATAGCCTGTTCAGGAGAAGTGAATGGGAGTGTACAGTTCCAAGCATGGCTGTATCCACTTCTCCAGGAAATGTTGGAAATCCTCTCCAGGAAATGGCTGGGGAGAATTAATGTTGTGGCGTGCTGCATTTGCCCTCTGCAATGAAGGTTTTCTGGGACATGAAATGCAGGAAATTCCCTATGTCTGAGAGAGAGGCTCTGTGCTGAATGTATGTAGTAAAAGTCCATGCACATATGGAGAGGGGACCCAGGGGAGGTAGCACAATTCTGTAACAATGGCTACTGATATCTATCTAGGGATCCCCCATAAGCTGCAGTATTTCTGGCTGAGCTAACTAAACTTTAGGAAAAGAATGCATGGTTCAGCTGTTTTTGAAAACCGAGAGAACAATGAATGCACTGTCTCTCCGTTGTAAATAAATAGTTGGGATATTTCTGCTTGCTAACAGCTGTAATTCTCTGGAATTTTTAGACAGAAACTTGGAATATGGCAGGTCCAAGGTTGAGCAAGGCTGAAATGCAATTGCCCAGGCTTTGATTGGTGAAAGATGTGCAAGTTTATAAAAGAGGGGATGGTTGGGAGAAGAGAAACAAAGCCTTTTTCTTCGTGACTGACCTGATCTACAAATGCCATTCTAGTTTTGCAAATGCAAAGTGGCCTTGCTTGCAAGACCCAGGTTCTTCCATGTTACTTTAAGGACTGCCTTCATTCAAAGCCTTACTTATGTGCCTACCTGTGATAACAAATTGCTTGGGAGGCACAATAATTATAAATCTGTAAAAGGCCCTAAAGCCTCACTTATTATTTTCTGTTGCACGCTCTTAAATATGATTTTATTAGGTAGTGAAATTTATAGATTGTTTTGAACTGTAATTTATTGAATTCTCCTTTTCAAGGGAACCTTTAGCATGGTGAGGGAATCTGAGAGTGTCAGAGTAGCCAAGAGCAATGCCTCCAGGAGAACAGGCTCTCTCGCTGGGTTGCTCTCTGCAGGGCCATCCAAGGTGGAATGGCACAGCTGAGACATTGGACTAGGCGGTATCCACCTTCTTCAAGAGTAATGGTCACATCAGCAGAAGAGAATGGACCTCTCTAATGGTGATGAAGGCAGAAAAACTCCTGAAGGGCAAATGCTGGCCACAGCAATAGTTGATGGGGACACTGTGGAGGATCTTTCACGGACAACAAAAGTGACACTCAAGCTAACTCTGGCTAGTACTGCGCAGAAGCCAGCAATGGTAAAGCACTTCTGAATTTTCTTACCTTGAAAAGTTAAGATGAAACAGTCCAAAATGAAACAAGAGATAGTGCCAGAAGATGTCCCTGGTCAGAAGACACTAAACTAGCTCCTGCAGAAGGACAGAGGAAAATATGAATAGCGCTGTCAGCAATGATACAACTAGATCAAAGCTGAAAGGAAGTCTAGCGGCTGACATGCACAGAGGACAGAGGAAAGTTTGATGCTACACAACATGTATAATTGGAACAAGGAATGTAAGAAGTATCAATCAAGTCTAACTGGAAGCCATAAAGCAAGAAATGAACTGCAGATGAATATTAGGAAAACAAAAATCATGTCTATAGAAGAATTACACAACATTACTATCAAGACAAAAATTGAAATTGTGAAAGATTTTGCATACCTCCCCTCAGTCATCAAAAAAGGGAGACTGCAACCAAGTAATTCAAAGCAGACAACAACAGCAATGTTGGAAGGACAACAACGAATGAACTAGAAAAGATAATCTGGTGTAGGGATGTTCGCTAAAGACCAAGGCTAAGATCATCCACAATATTGCATTCCTGATCACTATGTAGTGTGTGAAAATGGTCAGTGAAACAAAGCCTGGTGCTGATAGAGAGCTTTGTGAATATGGAAAGATGAACAAGTGGGTTCTAGAATACATCAAGCCAGAATTTTCCCTGGAAGTTAAAATGATGAAACTGAAGCTGTCATACTTTGGGCACATCCTGAGAAGGCAAGACTCATTGGAGAAGGCAATCAGACTAGGGATAGTTGGAGGAGGAGGAGGAGGAGGAGGAGGAGGGGAGCCAGTGTGGTGTAGTGATTAATGGGACTGGGACTCAGACAACCTGGGTTCTAGTCCCCGCTCAGCCATGGAGCCAACTGGGTGACTTTGGGCTAATCACAGACTCTCAGCCCAACCTACCTCACAGGGTTGTTGTTGTGGGGATAGGAGGAGAATGTTGTGGGGATAGAGGAAGAGAATGATGTGAGCTGCCTTGAGCCCTTTGTAGGAAAAAGGCAGGATATAAATGCAAAAATAAAGAAACAACAAACAAACAAACAAACAGAAGAAGAAGAAGAAGAAGAAGAAGAAGAAGAAGAAGAAGAAGAAGAAGAAAGGGAAGAAGAAATATGAGATGATTCCAAAAAGGAACCCACTGCTTTGAATTCAAAAGAGCCGGGCAGGACTGTAAAGGACAGGGATTTTGAAAGGACACATTCATAGGGTTGCCATAAGTCAGAGGAGACTTGCTGACAGCAACTTTTATTGAATTTTAAGGTTTTAGTTGGCTAGATGTATTTTTAATATTATTGCTGGTTATTTTTTAAAAATAGCTTTAGGATATTTGCTTCTATTGCCTTTGAATCTTGTTTCTAATGATTGTGGGAAGCCACCATGGGAATGGTTTACATGTAAAAAGTTGCTTGTAAATATTTTAAACAACAAGTGAATATAGCTGTCATTTACTGGTATGTGTTTTAGGTTTCTCTGAGACTTATCGTATCATATCATTCCTTCATTGTTACTATGTGGGTTTTGTTAATTAGAGGAGAGAACTATTCTAGTTATACTGGAACAAAAGGTTGCTTCTGCAATTCATGGCATTGTAATTGCTTTAATGTAAAAAAATGTTATTTGTCTGGCAGTCAGCAGAGCTTCTTTGCAGCCTGGAAAAAAGGATGCTCTGTTAAAGCAAGAGACACAAAGAAAGGCCATGTTTGTTGTTATTAGTGCAACTTCATGGTCCTCATACCCCAGTCATTAAGACATAGCAAGACAGGCAAGAAATATTAAGCCACTCCCCATTTTCTCCGTAACTGAAAATGGCAATGGTCTTTCCAGTTTATTAGTAGCTGATTAATACTAAGATGTGGCCATTGGATGTTAATTCTGATACGGCTAGAAAGTTATCAATGTATTTGAAATATTATTTCCATTTTCAGACATTCTTTCAGTGTGTAGAGGATAGCATGCCCTTCAAATGAATGTGAAACAACTAAGAGCAGGGGCTGCAGGGGCACCCCTGAGACACACGGAAAGAGTTCGGACAACTCACTTATATTCTGCACAAAAGATTGGTCCTCCTTAGCAAGGAGTGCAAGTTAAAATCAATAGGCATGCAATCAAAATCTCCACACTAGCATATGAAAATGGTAAATTAAATAAATAATACATGTACCAGGCTTGTTCCTCTCCCTGTTGTCCTGTGCTTGTCTTCCATATCATGAATTGACATTTGGATGTCTGTTCTGTCATCCTTTTATTGAACAAGGCCCTGGTTGTAGCCCCTTTGCTGTGTGTTGACTACATACCAAAAGCAGCCAGTTAAATCAGATACCCAAGAACCCGATTCTTCTCAGAAGTTAGTTCTGGCCCAATCTCACAAAATGGATGGTATCTTCCTTCAAGAATTCTGTCTGGCCTTCTATAGTAGCAGAAATACTAATATAATTGGCATTGGTGATTACTTTTGGGCGTGTATTAATGATAAAGCACCACAGACATTATGAATAATTTTTATAGCTACCATGGAGCGCATGGGAGAGCATTCCCATGACCAAAGTTACAGACATAGAAAGCTGTACAAGAGACTTTCCAGTTAGCTCTGGTGTGATGCCACTTCTGATGATGTATGATTCTCACTGTTACACAACATGCTGGTTCAAATGCTGGACTAGGATGGGAGCGATCCACAGTTGAATCCCCATTCAGCCAGAAAACTTATGGGGTGATCTCCGAGCTTAATTTATCTCAAAGGGTTGTTGTGAGTGTGAAATGGCAAGGGAACCACACATAGCCTCTTGTAGGAGGGAGGAATATACATGTAACACATCATTGTACCAACACCTTATGGTGGATGGACTTGTTCCCAGTGACATTTGGCTCTGCTGGGTAACTTTGCACTCAGACTGGAAGAGATGCCATTAAAAGTACTTGGTATAATTCTCAGTTTTCAAACTTGATGTGATTTCCTTCTGTTTCATTCTTTACCTCAAATTAGAACCCAGTGAGTATGAATAGCTAAGTTTATAGTTTATGGAGGAAAAAGGGTAACAGGATTCACTGTGATTTATTGTTATTATCAATTCCAACATGACGAAAAGAATAAATTTATTTCCCCTGCCCCATATGCTCATGTGTTAAGCCTAGATGCCTTTTCCTATGGTGAATTTAAGGGAAATGATATAGAGGGAAGGTTGTGCTTTCCTTGGGTTTGTAAGAGATTGAAACCTTTGGTCCAAACATCCATCTATTGGCACGGTCTCTTGAAGGTTTCTCTTCTCAAAATCAGGCCAACCAAGTATTACTGCCCTTCATAAGGGCCTAATGGAAGACAAAATGTTGAAAATTGCCTGTATATTGTCATGGGATCAGGCTTCTTCTGGGCACACCAAATATCTAATTTATACACAGTAAAAGCATGGGGAAAGGGAGTGTGTGGAAAAATGTCATGAGGAAAGGCTTTCCTAGGAAGAAAGATAATGAGTAAAGAAGCTCTGAGAAGTGTTCCAGTTCAGTGTGCTGGAAAATACAGGCCCCATTTTGCTCAGAATCAAAAGCAGCCTTGTTAAATGACTGGAACTGCACTGGGGTTTAGCTGTTTTGTGCTATCTCGTTCTCCTATATGTGTTTCTGCTTCATCTGGGTGCCTGGTTCAACTTCTGTCTGATTTGTAGTTTGTGTCTGCTTGATGAGGCAGGCACTGTCTCCTTTGTTACTTATCGGTAAGTTGCCAACACAATTGGGGTTAAATCTTCACTGAGAGTTTTTAAAGCACTGCTGTGACACTATGAAAGGCAAGGTAATATACATCTCAGCAAAGGAAGCTTCTGATCTGATTAAATTAGTTCATCAAGTTTCAGTTGTTTGATTCTCCATGAGGAATTTTTTGGGGGTGGAAATGGCTTTGAAATGAAGCATTGAATGTCTCAACATTTACCCATGTTGAGCAACATATTTTGACCCATGAGAGGCAATCAGCATACTCTGTAGCATATGACAGCAACTAGCCTAAAACATTTTTGTAAGCTTAGCAAATTAAGTGTACTCATGGATAAGGAATACTGGTACTGAATATGAACCTCTTTTTTTTCTAAAAGACTCTTTGCCAAGTTCATGTGCAACCTGGGTACAAATATCAAATTCAGATTTACAGCTTAGTAAATTTAGCTAAATTCCAAGTTGATTTGCATGGGTTACAATAGTTGCTCCATGTGTAGAAAAAGGCACTGGAAAGATTAATTTTTCATTTTGGTTTTCTTAGCCACATTTATTCATGGTCTTAGCTCCCAGGCAGGAAAACTGGAATCAAGCTGAACTTTTCTAAATCTCAGAAAAAGGTTTAGTTTTATGTTGGCTTTAGGCTCAGACTAAATCACAATTTACTGGACTGGTTCACTCAACCTTACTATAAATCAGCTCTGGAGCACTCTACCACTGAGCATAAACCAATCCTGGAGGTATAAATCAAGATATGAACATTGTACCTGTGAGTATAAAACACTTTGAAATGTATAAGTCAATCCTGAAGACTCTGTCTCTCTGAAACGCTTGGAGAAATAAATGTTAGTGCCTAAGCACGGGCTGCTTTAATATAAACACTGGGGTCATATATCTCACTTCTGTATGAATGTTTGAACACATGTATATATCAGTCTCCAGGTGAGAATGAAATGTGGCCTTGATGCTGTATGATGAGACCATTTGCACCTCAATGCCAGTCATTTATTTATTTTACTCTTTCCTCAAAGGGCTTAGAGAAACACATATAGTGATGGTCAAAATTTTTATCACAACAGCCCTCCAAAGTAGGTTAGACTCAGAGACAGCAACTGACCTGAGGCCCCTGAATGACATGGCCAGGTCAGATGAACACGTTTTGAATTCGAATCTCTGTAATCGAAGTCCAGTCGGCTCACTGTATTGCCTCTCTTGCTCATTTTTCCCATAGGGTCTTCCACGTCCCTACTGTTGAGGGGAGAAAATTCCAGAGGTGGAGCATGTAAAAGGCTTGCTCCTTAGTTGCACATCTGCCAGTGATGGAACAGCCAAGGAGCCCTGAGCGGAGGATACCAATGAATGAGCAGCCTGATATGAGCAGCCTGAGGGGTTCCCACAGGCATTTGATCAACTGCTGGGAGAAACAGGATGCTGCACTAGAGAAGCCTGGTCCAGCAGGGCCCTTACTCTGTTCATTACATTCTTATGCTCTTATGAGCCGATGTAGACTATGGGAAACATGATGCAGGACTAGAATTCATGCAGGCATTTTCAAAATCAATAAGGATACCTGTGAGCCGAGTCAGGGCTGTGCTGAGTAGCTTTGTCTCTGGTAGCTTTGTCCCCGAGTAGCTTTGTCCCCTGCACAATTTGCTCCCTGATATTTGTTGGATTCAGTTTATACAGTGCAGATATCTGGAGGAAGGAGGCCTTTGCACATACACACAGTCTTCCACATGAGCTGGAAAACTGACCTCTGGGGATTCAGATGAAATTCTCCACACATACAACCGTCCTCACAAAGGTTTCCATCCAGCAGATGCTCACACTGCATGTTCAGATGCCTGGAGGTGGAAATAAATGACACATGCACAGTTGGGAGGGTGCAGCCACTTTGCACGACCCCGTCTCCACTTGCATGTTGCGTTATCCATTTTTACAGTCCCCGAATAGGATATAGTTGAAAGCCTGTTCTAATTCAGCAAGCTTCAAAGCACCCTCCACCCCCTTTTTTTTTCTATTTCATCTGAAGTTTCAGGCAGTCACCTCTTCCCTCTTTGTTTCCATCCAAGAATTCCCTTGATTTTCTTGTCCTTTCTTCATACTATACCTTTCATTGTCTCTTAATCTCAACAGTGACCTCATATCCTACAAGTAAATGTCAAATCATAATAACTTCTCCACTTTGTACCAGAAACGTGATCAAGCTCTTCTTTTTGGAAAAATCTCATTAGTGAGAGTACATCTCGTTTTAATTGCTCCACTGAACCTTTTATGCCCTGTAGGAATATTTTCATACCCATTGCTCACTGCATTGTCATGTTGCATAGTTTTCACTTATGACTCATCTAAGTCCTGTTTGCAATCAACTTCTTCCAGAGAACATAGGCCACATTTTAAAGAACTCCTATGTAGAAATACTTTGGTGAAAGATACTTTCAGCAAGTAGATGGCATGTAAAACAATGGAAAATGTGCAAGCAAAGGATCCTAGGTAGTAATTATTGTGCTTGTGATCAGTGAGGTAGGTATCCAGAAATAGCAGAACTGGAAAATGTTCCAATGCTCTAAATAATGTTATCTGATTTAGGATATCTGATTCATTTTTATGCTTCAACACACACATGCCATACACACACACACAAAATTTAATTTTGCAGTAAAGTTCTTCCCAAAAGATGTAAAACATTTGCTTGGGACAAATTAAATTAATCACATGATATAGTTTAAATGTCGTAAGTCTGGCAATAGGTCTGTCTGTGGTCACAGGCTGGGGAACTTGGAAAGGGGGAACTTGGGATCCCATCTAACAGAATGAGGACTAGAATGCTGATCTGAAACAGCATTGTTTTTCTGATGTACTTAAGGGAAACAAACAATAATCACAGTTTTAATTTCAGTTTTCCTTCAGTTTGTTATTGAAGAATAAAGGTGGTAGAGGACAACTACATCATGTTTCAATCTGGTCTAGAACCAATGGCATTTTGTACAGGAAGGGTTGTCATGTCTCATTTTTCCACCATTAGGATTTGACAGTGCTTTCCTTAGAAGATTAGCTTATAGACATTCATTTCCTGCATTGAGACCATCTAACATTATTGATTTGATTATTGATTTCAGGGGCAGACCATTCTAATAAGTCCATCATCTCTGCAGGGGCACAAAAAAGGGCTGTGATTTTACCTTTGATCAGGTAATGATCAGACCAAGGCAAGACTGGGCGTGGCACTTCTCTGTTTCCCTTGAGGATTATTGGATGGGTTTTCCCAGTTTCTTGTGACTCCATTGAATGATAAAGATGCCATATTTGCCTCTATCAATTAAAGCTTTGCTTAAAATTCTGATAGTCTCAACCACCCACAGTGAAATTTTGCTAGGAAGTACATATGACCAAAACTTTAGTTTGCAGGAATGTTCCAACTTCCACTTTGAAAGAAACATTGTGTGTTCCTTCTCACATCTGGGTCAGAATAGTTCATCTTTTCCTTCCCAATGAAAATTTGAATCTATTTTCATGCCTCTTTTTCCAAGTGTGTGCATCAAATCTGCACATCTTTGAAACAAATGCATTCTTCTTCCACCGATTAAAGCATTTGCACATTTTCATGAGTACACATTTTTTCATCTACACTTTTCAAATGTGTGCATGCTGTTGAACATCCTCCAAGTTTCAGTTCCAGGATGCAAGTAGCAGGCATACTCAGGAACACCAAGCAGAAATACCAAGCAGGAATACCAAGAATGATGGAAATGGATGGAAAACTGGAAAAGATATAGTAGGACCAGAGACAAAAATAAAGTTCAGAAGAATCAAGGGTCACATGCAGCACAGTATGGTTGGACCAGAAGCAAAGGCAGAGTCAGGAACAAGCAGGAGTCAAGACATACATTGAGATGTTCCAGGCCTGGAGGAAGACCCCATACCAGGATGACAGCCTAATCAAAGACTCATACTGCAGTGGCAAAACTGAGCATGCCTGAAAAGCCTTCCTGTGGCTCCCAGCAGTGCTGCAAGAGCATTGTTCCTAATCCTGAAAGTCCCTGCTGGTCCACTGCTCATCCTGCGAAGTGGACCAGCCACCAGGAATAATTGCATTTCTCTGCAGATCATAACAACATAGCTCCATAAAGAAATGCAAAAATTTCAAGAACTATTTTAAAAAGTATATGCATGCAAGGGAATTAAATTGTTCAGAGGAGGCGATTTTGTTTTATTTCTCAACCCCCTGTTGCCCTCTTGTTTCCAAAAGTAGCTTGCATAACAGAAAGTTAGCTCAGTGAAAATTGATTAGTCATCTATATTCATGGGTATGATATATCAAGGAAGTATATCTATCTGTTTTGAATCTCTAATCAATCAGATTTAAAGGTTGACCCCAGGCCCCGGTTTTATGAGGGAGGAACATGTGTTGCTGTGTACTTCCTCTACATCGTGCATTATTTTGTACATCTTTATCAGGTTTCCCCTCACCTTTTTCTAAGCTAAACAATCCAAGCCTTTCCTCATAGGGGCAACCCTTTGCCTATTTTAGTATCCTTTTTATTTGGGGTTAAGAACAAAGAGGGTGATCCCTGAATAATGAACTTGCAGTTCTTGTGTCATTCTATAATATTTATGGACTGTACCTTGGAATCCCTCTTTGACTGCATAGTAGAATGTTTTCACAACATAGATCCCAGTCCCCAGCATAAAAAAACTAGTTAGGGACCCTGGATAACACTAGACATGGCTATTGGTTTGTTCATGAGGAATACATGACTTTTAGCTTGCAGAGTCCAGATCTCCAGTCCTGTTGGGTAGGACTTTGCCTGAAATCCTGAAGAGCCATTGTCAGAGGAAAATTCCTAGGCAAGACAGACCGATGTTCTTACTGCAGCTTAATATGCTCAGGAAGTCTCTTCTCTTACAACTTCCCAAAGTAGTCTCTTTCTTCCTAACTTGCAATTCAGATAATTGTAGGTGGAGAAATCTGTGAATTTTGGTTTGTCTTAGTTTCTCATTATTTTCAATTCTAAGTTTAAATCTGCCTGAAATTTGAGAATATTTTTAAAATTTGCATGAGAATGCACACACATTTTTACTACCACAAATTTTAATGCAATTTTATCTGATTAGCACTTTTGCAAGCAACTTTCCTAATTTTGTGCATGTTAGCATTATTTTTACAGATATACACATTGTCATGCACCTTTACCTGAAATGCACTATTTAGCATGCATCTTTGTTTGGAAAAATTCACAGTGACATAGATTTCAAAAGATACTTGACTTTTAGTCCATGTATTGGTTCTAACATGCACAATTAAACAAGTGCACATTCACGTGCAAAGTGAACAAAAGTCTTTGCTGCCCTTGCATGCAGGGGCTGTGTGGCAACAGGGTGGGCTCCTGAATTGCCTCCCAGTGTCAGTTCTAATTGTATGAAGAGATGGATTGCTCTGCCTGACTGGCCTGTCACAGGACCTTTGGCGAAAGCAAAGCAAATCTAGACGATCACGCCCTTAGACTCCAGGGAGGCACTGAGGGGAGCCATCTTAAGTGGTGTGATTTATCTGGTTTACACTACTCATAGGTCTCCATTTAAAGGACAGCCTCCTGATTGTTTCAGGATGCAGACAGACCACTGGGAATGAATGAAGAAAAATGGCAGCTTCAGCCATTTACTCTTCTTCAGTTTGATGGGTGTATCAGGGCCCCTTCTGTTAATCAGAGTATTGACTGCTTCTAACTTTTATAATTCTCTGCTTTGGTGTGTCATAGTTAGCAGCACTCGGGCAATAAATAATTAAATGAGAGAATAAGAAAAAGATACAATTCCCTCCTGTGCTTCATTCTCCCTCTGATAATAAAATAAAAAAATAAAAATACCAGCTAGAGTCCTTTTCTTCTAATTTCCTTTGAATAGAGATGGCTTCATCAAGATGTTTCAGAGTAAATCAACACCCCAGTTCTCCAGTTTACCTTGGAGATTTGTTTAATCACTGGAGCATTTCAGCTGCCTACAGAGCAAAGGAAAAGACATAATATAAGCTCTTTACACACTGTGCTGAATTTAATTGTGTGTGTGTGTAAAGTCTAGGCAGAGATAAAGAATTCTTATTTAATTTGCAATGTTCTCTCCTGGTCTTGCTCAAAGTATGGGCCTCCACAGAAAAAATGACTAGTGACAGGCATGCCTTACATTAAATCTTAGAAATGGTCATTTGAGTTTACTTTTGTTCATTAGAGGTTATAACATTACCTTCCTTTTTAACCAGATCAACAGAACTTGATTCTCCTTGTATCCTGTGCTCTGGCACACACATAAACATCCCATGTATAAACATCCCAACAACCCTAAACTGCCTTCTTTACCTATCCTGCCTCCTTTTTAATGCCCATTTTGGACCCTCTTCAATAATTGGGTAGGTTAAATATTAAAGGCAAACTCTGAATTCAACAAAACTAATGGATTTGAAAGGTGCTTCCCAAATTTAAGATAGCTATGAATAGCTATGAAAGTAGCGTCAGACAGTTCCATTCCCTCCCTTTAAAATCTCTCTTCAGCACCGCGTTAACGAAATGAATGTGTGTGTGTGTGTGTGTGTGTGTGCGTGCTTTGCCAAACTTATGATGCCATCAACTCAGTCTATATGTGTATTCAGAAGTAAGTCCCAGTGAGTAGGTTGGGACCATCTACTGGGTAAGTGAGCCTAGAATTGCATTATAGGATCTTCCTGCATTCTTTGCAGGGAACGGGGGTGGGTTGGTCTTCCAAGTCTATGATTCTATGATTCTTAGTTACCAAGAATTAATTTTGCCATTTTGCTCTAAATATTTGTCAAAGGGCCCACCATTGACAAGTTGGTTCATGAATTTGTAAAGAACAATTCATTTAACTCCAGCTTTTAATGAATAATATATAAACAAGGTCTAATTAAACAGAAGTCAGCAAAGGATTTTAGCACTGATGAGTAAGTTAAAGGGTGGCAATCCAAAGCTCATTATCATGCCTAAAATAATGCAAATATTAGAAACACAAGTAAGCTTTGCTCAGGTTAAACTTAAATTCGCAATATTGGTATGCATAAGTCAGGAATTTGCCATATGTAATAATTGTTTTGAACCTCTATTCACATCATTAATTTGAAGAGGCAAGGCTTATTAAGACCAACTCCAAGTGAAGTAAAATCAGTATAGATTGTGTTTGAAGGATTGTGCCATGACTATGGTGGAGAAACGGAATACCTGAGTTTTCCCTTTAGAGGGATGTACAATGTTGTAGCATGACCAGCTGGCTGGCTGGCCATAAGAAAAGATGGAGCTCTTGCTGTGATGCTGGAAATTGCTAGAAATCAACTTGTCTGTCTGAATTTGCCAGAAAAATATATTCTTACCATTTTTTAAGTCTGGATTTTCCCATAAGGTGAATCTGGCATGTGAGAATGGATCAAACAGTAATTGGCATTATATTTTTCTGTGTACATCTCAAGCAACCGTAATGTTAGGAGGAACCCTGTCTGTTTTAATATGTCAGGAACCTAATGCCATCTTCTTGAAGAGAAGGTCCAGACAAGGGGATTTGAAAAATAAATTTTCCAACTGCATGATCCTATGATTCAGCTAATATGTATTTGAGAGCCAGTGTGGTGTAGTAGTTAAAAGCACAGGTCTGGGGCTCAGGTGATTTGGGTTCTAGACCCCACTGAGCCATGAAGCCAACTGGTTGACTTTGGGCCAGTCACAGACTTTTATCCCAGCCACAGGGTTCTTGTTTGGGGATAAGACTAGGAGAAGCAGGAAGAGAATAATACGAGCCACTCTGAGTTCTTTAAAAAAAAGAAAAGAAAATAGAGGGATAGAAACCTAATAAATAAATAAATAAACTTACCAATTTGCATCTTCTAGACTGAATGTGGACTCAGATGCAATCTGCTTTCAATGTCTGTATATTTCTAAGATTATAATATGAACTGTGCACAACAAACAAACATTCAGCTGCATGTATACATTTGAAAAATGTAACTCTTGAAGACAGCACATAAAGAAGCTTTAATCAATTGGACAAGAATGCACACATTTCAAAGCTATGAACAAGTGATACATACATTTTGGAAAATATGCATGAAAAACACAGATACTCAGCTGAAAAGAACAATCTGATATGGACTTGAGTCAGGATGAGCTTCAAAATGGAATTTGGAGAACTTTAGTGAGGTCAAGTTTTGCTGCTTATCACATCCTTAATAGTGAACAGCCATGGAGCTTATCTTCTATGTATGTTTGCTGTGTTTGGATGCATTTTCCCCTGACATTGTTTGGAATTGTTGTTCTAACATGCTGCTGGGTTCTTTCTGATTATTTTCATGTTGTATTTGTATTTTAGTGACTCATTCAGTTAGCTGTATGTGTACTTTGAGTAAAAAGGTGGAAGGTAGCAGTAGTCATCATTGTTGTACTTATCTGTAGAGGTTTGCATAGAAATATCAGAGGCTGTGCCTCTTGTATTTCATCATTTGTGCACTCAACTGCTTACAAGACTTTCCTCTTCTAGATCCCTGTATATCCATATCTGACAACTGAAGGTGACACTTAATATACCTGATAAAGATAGTTCTAGTTGTAGGAGATTATGCTACCATAAATTTGCTAGTCTTTCATGTGCCAATGGACTGCATTTGTGTATGAGAACATGCATTTAAAGGGGCAGTTACAAGCTGAATCCACAACCAAGCTAGCCAATGCTATTTTGTTCTTGTAAGCTAATGGTGCAAAGGAACAGATGTTCTGGGTTTGACCAGGCCGATTGCATTTGTGTTCATGATGGTATGACTTGGTCTTCCAGGTAATATATCAAACTTATCAAGATGTTCCCAAGGGAAAAATCAGGATAGTTTGTTGTTGTGATGTTATTTAAAATACTTAATTGTATTAGTGTGCTGAATACAGATGCACATTCATACATCTGTAAATAGTGCAATTTGGAAGGTCTATCTATTAGGTTAGTTCTAATTAATTGAAGCTAAATATTTATTTATTTAAAGCTTTTCTATACCATCCTCTTACCATTAATTAATTATATGCCAATTCAAATCGACTGCTCCAGAATTAATTAATTGTAGAGGAGGTCCCTCTTCACCTTTTAGTTGTGGATAATACATTAAAATTGGTACAAGTTGTTATTATCTTTATTTATTTCACTTATAGCCACATGAAAGTGAACAATTAATTTATTCTCCAATATCACTGACCAAAATGAGAGTAAGGCCTTTCCCCAAGTTCTAGCATTCTTGGGATATCAGCTTAGATAAGAGAGGCTAGAACTGTACACCTTTCTAGTATCCTAGGCACAAATCTTGACGTTTAGAAGATTTCAAAGCAATACTTTGTTAATATGATCATGTAAGAGTGACTTGTGAAAATGCATCTTGCAATCAATATGCAATAGGCTCTCACACACACCAAAACAATATTTCTTAAAGGATTAAAGCATTAAGCATATTTACCATAATGAGGCATCAATTGCTGGAATAATGAAGCTTGAAAGGTTTTTATTTGGGTAGTTATGAGCTTTCTGCTTTTGAAAAGATAACAGCTTTTCCTTTCAGAACAGAATTAACTGCATGTTAATGTTTATATTCTTGGAATGAGCAGGTCATTATGACCCACAGGCAACAAACTGAACAGGTCATTTAGAATCAATGTCAGAAATAAAATGTTTTTATCAAAGCATTGACGAAGTGCACAAAAATACACTGAAATAAAAACACACTCTTATCAGAGTTTGGTGATTGCCTTTGTGTATCTTCCCCTGAAACTTTAGAAGATGTGCTACACAGAGTCAAAGTCAAAGCAAGAGCTGCACTCCTGATGAAAATGAACATTTTTCTCTTCGTTGAGCCAGGCGTAATGCAGCTACAGAAGTGAGGATAAGGAGGTGAATCTCTCAGGGTAAAAGTAGCATCCTTGGTCTCTCCAGCCATCTGTACCAGTAACAAACCAGGAGGCACCACTGTGAGTAGGGACCTCTTCATTGCTTGTTCTGGATTGCTTGTTCTGAAAGTGGGTTCTTTTAATTCTTCCCCGTCCTTCCACCTCAGTCATCCTATGGGCTTCCCAGGGAAACTGCAGCAGGACCAGCCTGTTATCCCCTGCTGACTACCTTGTTGTGGCTTTTTCATCCTTTTTTGTTTCTTTCTGATAGCTGAGTTTCACGATCTGCATTTTGACAGCCACTGGCAGCCCCCTCAAAGTGCACAAGTGGCACTTTGGAGAGGCTGTAGTGGTTGGAAAACATTTTAAAGCATTTTTGCCACTCTTGCTCAACTATAATCAATATGCAAGAGGTGCTTCGTTCCAGGTGTGCAGCAATTGGAAGTGTCAGGTGAGTCAGTGTTCTGGATGTACCTGTTGTCATACTGCCTCTCATACCAACTCTGGACATTGACCCAAAGAGGCTCCAAATAGTCCTTTTCTTCCTTCTCATTACTCTTGATGGGTTAATTTATCTTTGCTCGTGAAAACAGTTTCAGTGACTGGGAAGTATTGAAATCAAATATATACATACATACATGGTGGAATTTTCACCTTCTTCACAGCAAGTTCCTTTATTAAATTAAATTATTAAATTATCCTAAAGATGAACTTGTTTTTCCAGTGCTCAGAAACATGGAAAAGTGCAAGCTACCCCTTCCAATGACTGGAAGAAGACCAATCGGTTTTTTCCTCACAGACTTCCAACACTATGAAGGCTAAGATTTGTGCATACTTTTAACTGATAGTGACATTTGTACAAAATTAAAAATGTGTAAATTGCAGTGTGTCCAAGAGATGGAAGATCATGAACTGGCTCACCGTGCACCAAAGCAAGTCAACACCAGCTAAAGGGATAGGGCTGTTAAGCTTCAAGTTGGGTTAGGATTGGAAAAACTGAGTCCCTGTTAGGGATGTATGAGGAATCTGTTTGTGGGTGGGGATCTCTCAGATGTCCTGTGCTCAGTTCCCCAGACTCTGGTCCGCTTTGCAGCAGCACTGAGTTCATGGTCCTGGAGAGCACATCCAACATTTGCAGGATGCTTGCCAGGGACTGAGCCCCAATTACTGTGCAAAGAGCACATATTTCCTGCATCTGGCACTTCTGCCACTGGCTGCAGCAGGCGGGGAAGAAGTTTGGTCACCGAGGACATCAGGAATGGCAGCTAAAAGTTGGTCACTGAGATAATTAGGAATGGTGGCTGGTGTAACGGCTAACAGGGTTCCTCTTCTGTGTCTGGAGAGGGAAGGTTGCTGGTTGCAGATCAGGGGTATGCAAGTGTTTGTGGACTTCGTCTTGGCTCAGCTCGGTTTGCAGAGCCAGGGTAAGCATGAGAAGAAGTCTGCAGATGCTAGAGGATTTATCTATCTATCTATCTATCTATCTATCTATCTATCTATTTGGGTTTTAAATAAATATTTAAAAGGGATTTCAAAAGGGTTCATCCCAGCCCTAGTTCTGATAGATGTGCAGGGCCGGGAAATAACCTTGCCTGGGCAGAAAGAATGACTGGTCAACAGAAAACTGAGAGCTGCCTACATGCATGCTACCTGAATGTATAAGAATTGTATGAGGTGCTAGGTTGGGTTTAAGATTTGGGTTAGGATCTGGATTAGGAAAACAAGGGTTTCCTTTATATATCCAGGGTGTGGAGATAGCCTCTCTTGGCAAGATGTTGCGAGTGGCCAACAAGAAATAGATGTGCAGGGCTTCTACCTGGGTGTTCAGGTAGGGATGAAGCTGATAGTTTGGGTGAGGGTTGGAAAAACCTGGGTGTCTCTGCATCTGTTGGGGCCTGAAACTATATCTGATTTGGAAAAACTGAATGGTCTAGGAGATTGATCAGAGTGGTCATTTAATAATTATTTATAATATTTAAGAATTATGCATACTCTCATATGTTCCTATCCAACCACTAAGATCAGCTTCAGAGGTTCTTCTCAGGGAACTGCCCCCTAAAACTGTGAGGTAAGTGGCAAACAGAAGGGCCTTCTCGGTGGTTGCACTCCATTTATGGAATATATTTCCCAGAGAAATACCACTGGCACCCTCATTGTTACCTTTCCTGTACCAGCTAAATACATTTTTATTTATCAGGCATTGTAAGAATTGTTGAATGAATATTTTATACTTTTAGAAATTTTAATGATTGTTTTATCACTGCTGTACCTGATGTAATATTCCTGACTGTTTTTAGTGTCCATTAGACTGTATTGTATTTTATTGTATAGTTTTTATTGTATGTATTTTATGTGCATTTTTATTCAGTTTTGATTGTACACTGCCTGGAGAGCCCTGAAGGGCTACGGAAATACTATATAGATCTTAAATTAACTAACTAAATATATCTGGGTGTTTGGGTTGGCAGAATCCAATATCTGGGTGGGCAGAAAGAACACAAGTTCAAGAATAGCTCCCCAAAACTCTCAAAGGTTAGTGAGAAAGGAATTTGTAGAAGCCATATTGATTCCTTTTCAGCATGGCCTCTCCTGCAGTATGCTTGCTAATTTTTTCTTTAATAATGCTTTTTTGCCTTTTTTGCCAGAATAGATATTAAACTGAATGGCTTATAATTTCCTGGCTCCCTTTTGAAAAACTGGCACCACTTTGGCTGCTTTCCAGTCTATCTTTATTATCCTTTCAGCACCAGTCAAGAACCTTTTTACTCATGAGATGTTTTGAAAATTAATAGTTGGAAAACTTTATATATTTATATTTTATTCTTATATTGCTGCTGCTGTATTGTGGGGCTAAAATGCTTCTATGGAGTCATTGGTGCTTGTATTTTTTAGCACTATTTTTAGCATTTTGTGCTATATCTGGGTATTTTATTATTTGTACATGGGATTTTAATGTTTGTAAACAACCAAAGAGCCCATATAAGTGCAGCAAGCAAGCAAAGGCACGCTTCCGGTTAGGTTTGAGATTAGGAACTCCTGGGCCCCTGTGCACATCTAGAAATCTGGATATAACTTCAACTGAGGACAAATTGTGAGAGGTCAATAAGAATATAGTAAGTGCTGCCTCAGTTTATGTCTGGATGTTTATGGATTATTCGTGAATGCTAGGGTTAAAGTCTAGAAATGCCCTTGATGGGGCAGTGAGCCTGAGTGGTTAACAAAATCCTTCTGAATACTGCCTGTGTGCATGTTGCGTTGAACGTATAGGGTTTATGCCTGAATGTTAGAGGTGGAGTTAAGCTTTAGGTTAGGGTTTGAGCTGGGAAAACCTATCCTTTGCATGTCCAGGTGACTGGAAATACCCTCAGCTGGACAGAAAGAGTGAATGGCCAACAAGAAGACGCTGGGTGCTACCTCTGTCCATGTTGTCTGAATGTATATCTGGAGGTTAGGGTTAGGAAAATCTGGGTCCCTGTGTATGTTCAGGGACTTGGAAACAGGCTGGGCTGGACAAACAAGGAGAACAGTCAGAAAGAACACCCCATCTGTTGTCTTTGTGCCTGTTGTGTCAAAACAGAGTGATTATACCTGAGTGTTTGATGTTGGGTTAAATTTTGGGTTGATGTTTGGGTTTAGATAAAACCTGGGTCCCTGGGTATGTGCCAGTGCCTGGAACTCTCCTTTGCTGGAGAAGCAAGGTGAGTGTCCACAGGAACATCTTGATTGCTGCCTTTAGCATGTATAGGGATTATATCAGGGGTTAAACTTCAGGGTAGGTTTAGGGTTAATGTACTGAAACTGAGAGTTTCAGTTTTTAGAGAATTTGAGCTTGATGGATTTTGTTTCCCCTCCTATATGATAAATGAATGTGAGTCAGCTGAGTACTTTTTTGCAGACTTCTTTTAGATGGACTGCAATTTTTACACTTCTTGCAATTGTAATGGGTTGTATTGCAATTGCTTATTGTAATGAAATAAGCACCTCTGAATCACATGGCTTTAGCATGAGTTTTGCAGAATTGGCCAATTTGCAAAGAATCACAATTTGGGATTTGCAAATGGTGATTTGTGCAAATTAGGTGTTTCTGTGCAAATCACCCTGAGTCACATGGGACTCTTTGCTGACTTGTACAAATGTCATTAAAAGTAAAAAAAAAAAAAAAACATAAATTGTGGTTCATCCTAGAGACAGAAGTCCTTGAGCTGACTCAACTTGCTTCACAGCAAATCAGTGCCAGCACAGGGTTAGCAAATCAGCATTGAGGAGAAATGCTGTGGAAATCCATGTGATATTCAACCTCCTATTGGATTCCTCTCACACAGCCCTATCAGATAATAAATCCAGGCTCCCTAGATAACTGTTGCTTAACTAACACATGATTTGTTTTCATTCCTCAATACTTGGGCCTTCACAGTCCACACGGACAAATTTCTAAGCAGTAGCAATGTTAGTCTGTTGTAGTACCAAAACAAAATAAAAAATAAAAAGGAGGCTTGCAGTACTTTAAAGACTTGACAGATTTATTGTGGCATAAGCTTTTATGGACTAGAGCTCACTTCTTCAGATACATGAAATGTTATTCTCTGTTGGCAGATATGTAAGCATACAAAAGAAGAAGAAAACTAGTGGGTCCCACAGGCCACAGAACGTAAAAGGTCCATAAGAATTCTATCCAAACTCCTATATACGTAAGATAAGAAAGAAGATCTTTCACAACAGTAGCAGTTAGTGATAACACAATTTCCCTTGCATTGCTAAGCTAATTTAGCACCTGCAGTAGGGTAGAGAGCCTCATCGCAGTTAAGATCTAAATAAATAGATTGGAACTTGCTGATAATTCTAGTTGAGAACTCATGCTGGAGTCACCCTTTGTAGTACTTTTGATAAAATATGGCAATTTTCAGTTTAGCAGCACAGTGTCCTGAGAAATTGAAATGGTCTCCCATTGGCTTCCAAGTGTTGCCATTGTTTGATGTCTTATTTGTGTCCATTTGTTTTATAGTTATGCACAGATGCGGTACAACGCAACAGAAGAGGTTAGCTTGCTCTTGCAACATCAGTCACCCAGAGGGCACAGCCTGCACTGAGCCTGTTTCTTGACCAGCTTGCATCCCCATCTGGTGAAGAGCAGCTGAAGAACCAGCCTAGACTCAGGTCTGACCATGTGATAATGGGATCAGATGTGTGTGTGTGTGTGTGTGTGTGTGTAGCATAAACCTGCAAATTCGGCACTACTTTTGAAAATAACACATTGTCATTGTGTTATTGACAATTGTCAATGACAACACATGGTCACTGTGTTATTTTCAAAAGTAGTGCCGAATGTGCAGGTTTATGCTATACAGAAGTTGGAATATGATGACTAACATTTTGACACATTTTACATGATGTTTTGTAAAATATAAAATGGGACCTACAAGGATGCCCAATTATCATGCCACCTTCCCCTTCTAATGCTGTCTTCCCCATCTTGATGCCCTGCATATACGGTGGTCTACAACTCCATAATCTTCAGCCAACATGACCACTAGTAGTTGTTGGCTGGGGATAAGGGGAGTTGTAGTCCAACACATTTGGAGGGCACCTGGTTGGTAAAAGCTACCCTAAACCGATGCTTTAAGAATTCCAAAGAAACCTGGAGTGGAGGCTATGGGAGGGGACAACACTGATCTTTTTGTTTTCCTTTGACACCAACCACCAGCTGCTATAAAAATTCAGGACTACCTGGATGTTGAAATGATGAAGTTATTTTTAAATGTGTCAGAAAGTTATCCTTAAGCCTTCCGCTTGCACAGTTAATACTTTGGCTGATGGCATGAAAACATTGCCATCTGTTTCTACCTGTGAGAGCGTGCAGAACTATTCGGGTAGAATATCATGCTGTGATTGCATTCAGCTCGTCCCATCATCCTGATAGGCAACAGCTTAGTGGTAACCATGTGCTAATCATCATAATCCTGCTCTGGAAGTTATGGCAATGAATACACATACGATGTATGTTTGCCACTGGAGCAGCACTCTAAAGACCCTGAAATGAAGCCATCTGGCATTGACAACAGCAAGAAGATTTACTCCTTTTTAAAGACAATGGGAACCATGGCAGAAACTCACAATGCACATCCATGTCTTTTATGCCAAGTCAGCAGGTTACTGTGTCAGTACAAATGGATTCATTAATGGTTGCAATTATTCCCCGGATTAGGAAGAACTGGTATCTCTTGCTCAGATGCATTACAAATGTAGAGTCTCAGGACTGGAAGCCTTGAGGCAAAGACTCAGCAGAAAATGTAATTGATTGCCTCCAACCAGATGATTACTTTTTAAAATAATATTAACCATTTGTTTTTCCATGGAGACATAAAAAAGCTCTTGCTATTTGTGATGGGCATAGTGAGGATCTGGCAACCAACAAACGATTACATGGAAGTTTTCCTGGGTGGAAGTTTTCCTGTGTTTTGAGTATTCAAAGCATCTTTGCAGTTTTAAGTACTCATGACACCAAAATGCATATTGGAAACACAGTGTGTCTTGTATAATATCTTTTTTTCCACCTTGTGTCTCATAATATCATGAGTTATAGTAGGAGTAGGCAGAAGGTAGAACTTCAAATGTTTTGGACTTCATCTTCCAGAAGGCCACTGGTGATAAGGCACTATTATCATCAGTGGCCTCTCTAGAAGTGCTCCAATAATTTGAGAATTAGTTCAGCACTTAGCAGCAGAATAGAGTTTCTCTAATAGGTATGATAGACATGTGTGTTTATGTGACAGAGAACTGATTATGAGCTGCCCAACCAGCAGATGAACATTTACAAGGGTGACGATGAAAGAATGACTCTATCAGGATGTGACAGCTTCAGAACACTGCAGGCTTCGGCATTCTGGTAGCTTTATAAACTGGCTATCTTGCTAATGCCATCAGCAGTGCATAACAGAAATGAATGCTACTGCACCAGTTGGAGCATGCTTGTGGTAGACCCCAGGATGGTTTGCTTCAGCCCATTCCTCGGGGGAGGGGGAGCTTGGATGCTTCAATATATATATTCTTCAATATATATTTGCATTTGTCCCAGTTACCTTGTACAGAATGCACCATTGACTTTAGAATGAAACTTTTAGGAAGGTAGAGAGAGAGAGAGTTCAAGTTATCTTCATTCCTTCAGTCATTGGTTTTTTTCTGAAAATTTTGATTTGAAGCATTTTTATCCCATTCTATGCAAAACTCTCCAGGATGACTTTTGTATGGGACAGGATGGTGTAAATTGGTGTCCTGCAACAGCAGGGGGTTGGACCTGATGGCCTTTTTGGCCCCTTCCAACTCTACTATTTTATGATTCTATGACTGATCACACTTTTCCACTTTTACAGTTATCCAGAAGTCTCTCATCTAGGCTGAGACCGACTTAGTTTTAACAGTGTGACAACATCATGTTCCCTAGGACCATTTGCCAGGCTCATATTGTCTTGTGGATATCAGATGTTGTTCTGTAGTCATAGAACATTATCGTGCATTACAAACTCACAAGGTGATCATAGCTTGCTTCCCCTGCAGCGTAAACACATTCCAGTCTGAATGTCAGGTGATGAATGGTCAATTTAAAGGAAGTACATGGATGCTCAAAAAACTTTATTATTTTTTGTTCTGGTATTTTTTTTCTTTTTTGTGGAGGGGGATGAGGTCAGCTTATAACTAGCAGCAACTCCTAGTTTAGTGACGGTTCACAGTATGTGAAACTCAGTGTATCGGCTGGTATTTTAAAATGCATTTATTTGGGGGAAATAAATGTTTGGGTTCAGTGGGCTGTGATTGGAGTTTCTGGGAACATGCTGCCTGGAAAAGTCTCCATTCATTTCCATGTAAATATCTTTGTTTTGAACTTGCAGGTAGTGGCAGCAGCAGTAAAGTAGCTTATCAAGCAAGGCTATTGTTTCTGCTGTATACGTATCTACTTCAGTGCAAGGAATTGTTTTGGGAAATTAGGAAGCAAAACTCAAGGGATGCATCTGCTCCAGTAAACAGAACTCATTATTTTTCTTGTGGCAGATTGTCTATGTGGATAATTTTGGTCCTTTTCACACAAGAAATGCAGGCAGAGCAAGCGTGTGTGCGCGCGCGCATGTGTATGTGTGTGCACTGTGGAAGGTCCTGGTGAGTGGAGGCTGCTGACTTGAGACCCACTGCAGATTTTATTCTGAGCTCTGTTGGAACGATCCGTGGTGCTGAATTCCAGACTTCGAACAGATTCACTGACGTAGGAGTCATGGGCTTGTCCTGGCCCATCCTACATATTCTCAGTTGACTTTGTGCACTGATCCTCCTTAGGAGCTATACTTGCATAAGAAGTCCTCATTGTTGCCTTCCCTGAACACTGATACCAATGCTTATGAAACATCCCAGACTGAATGGAGGCCCCACAACAGCATCTGAATTAGGGGAAAGGGAGACAGTGGGAGAGATTTGTGTTTGGTGCTGTGAAAGAGGCCTAATAGGGATGCATAGACCTGCCTTATTCTATGTGCTTGTCATGAGATCAACACATGAACTTTTGTCATGTATCAGTGTGCCTATCTTTCTATGAGCTATTGGCAGCCACATGGGAAGTTGTGCTCATTTTATAATTTACATGTTCGGTTGATTAATGGATACATGCTGGTAAGCTGATACAGTGGAATATGAATGCACTGGAAGCACTGTGTATGTATGGTCTTCACATATAGATTATTCGTATTGGCTGTGCTATGCACAAAATTTTGCAAGCAGTTTGTGTAACTCACTGCATATTTTGGTGCCATTACTGGGTGATTTGTTCATTATAATGGATACCATTGGAGATCTCCTTCTTTTACAAGTTTTCTAAAGCCTCCAGTTATACAAAGCCTCAGCCTTGTCATGGCACAATTATTGTGTGTGGCCCATTTAAGAGGCAGGCCCAGAAGGCCTCTGTGCTAGCACTGGAAAAATGGTGAGCAGATGCTTATGCAGTGGTGCTGAAGCTACTGGAAGTATTTGAGCTTGTATAGTCTCCTGAGAGGCCAGGACAGTCATGGGCTTATATAACTGTACCAATTACCTGCCAAAATATGGTTGGGCAAGTGCAATATGTCAGCCAGCAATATTGGTACTTAATGGAAGGAACACATCTATAGCCAATCAATGAATGGCCAGCAGCTTGCATTTAATGTGTGAAAAGCAATAGTCTGGAAAAGTCCTGTGCAAGGCCAGCATCAAAGGGAAACAGGGTCAAGGGCCTGCCAAAGATGCACAGTCCAGGAGGGCCCCACTGCTACGAGCTCCTGCACCACCTCCAGAACGCTGCGGTTGCTTGTTTGCCTGCCATTCCCTCTGGCCAGACCACGGTAGAGGTGAGGAGGAGGGATAACAGATGTCTCAGCCTATTTGATCGCAGGCACTGCCTGTCAAGCAATTGAGTTGTAGCCACATTGTGAAAGAGGAAGAGAAGCTGGTGATGATGGTAGTAAGATGATACTCTCATGGAGCCAGCGGGTCCACTGCCGATGTTTCATGCGAGCGCTGGAAAACCTGGCACCACTCCCAATTTGTCAGGCAGCTTCTTCTCTTTGTTCACCACCATTTAATAGGCAAGTGACAAATGCTTGTCTTGGAAAACTACAGTTGAGGTAACCACTGCCTGGCACATTCAACCTTCTCCCTCCCTCCCTCCCTCCCTCCCCCCCTCCCATGGCAGGCAAACAAGCAACCGCAGCGTTCTGGAGGTGGTGCAG